>NC_088225.1:21245976-21285976 GCF_036934945.1 Oncorhynchus masou masou | reverse complement strand
TGACTATATTGGGAATCATACTGATGATAATGATATTGATGATGATGGTGGTGATGATGACGATGATGATGGTGTTGTTGGTGATGATGATGATGATGAAGGTTCTGAGTGTTATTTGACGACAGCCCCCTACTCTGTTTCCCTAGGTACAGCATCAGCAGTATTCCTGACAGTCAGTGGGATGGAGAGCCTTCTGGGTGCTAGCTTCTTGCAGACAGAAAACCACACAGAGATGTTGTCTGATGTCATCACCGCCACACTGCCCAAGATCAACCACACCCAGCTCTCTGAGCCTGTCAACTTCACCATGAGCCACAAGAGGGTCTGTCTGTCTGTCTGTCTGTCTGTCTGTCTGTCTGTCTGTCTGTCTGTCTGTCTGTCTGTCTGCCTGTCTGTCTGTCTGTCTGTCTGTCTGTCTGTCTGTCTGCCTGTCTGTCTGTTTGTTTGTTCAGTCAACTGTTCAGTCAACTGTTCTGCCAGTTCTTGGTTATGGTAACACCATTTACCAGATTGCAGCAGCCACTACTCTTGTATCTTTGGATGCTGTTCGTTAATGGGGACACAGTGCCATTCATTTTATTACTGGTGAGAGTTTTAATACTCACCACTGCATCCTGTATCAAAGAGTTGGCTGGTCCCTGTTAAAGTCCCTGGTGCCACAAGGGCATTTTAAACCCCTGATGATAAATCAGTTCACAGAGGTGTACAATTGTTTTAATTGATTGACTTTAATAACTTGTTTATGAACTCTCTCTTTCTGTCCATCAGTTGAGGTGCTGTGTTGATGTTGCTGGTCTGTGCTGGTTATTCACTCTCCTTTAATCTGTTTATCTCCCTTCTTTTCCGTCTCTCTCTCTCTCTCTCTCTCTCTCTCTCTCTCTCTGTCTCTGTCTCTCTCTCTCTCTCTCTCTCTCTCTCTCTCTCTCTCTCTGTCTCTGTCTCTCTCTCTCTCTCTCTCTCTCTCTCTGTCTCTCTCTCTCTCTCTCTCTCTGTCTCTGTCTCTCTCTCTCTCTCTCTCTCTCTCTCTCTCTCTCTGTCTCTCTCTCTCTCTCTCTCTCTCTCTCTCTCTCTCTCTCTCTCTCTCTCTCTCTCTCTCTCTCTCTCTCTCTCTCTGTCTCTCTCTCTCTCTCTCTCTCTCTCTCTCTCTCTCTCTCTCTCTCTCTCTCTCTCTCTCTCTCTCTCTCTCTGTCTCTCTCTCTCTCTGTCTCTCTCTCTCTCTCTCTCTCTCTGTCTCTCTCTCTCTCTCTCTCTCTCTCTCTCTGGCTCTCCCTCTCTCTCTCTCTCTCTGTCTCTCTCTCTCTCTCTCTCTGTCTCTCTCTCTCTCTCTCTCTCTCTCTCTCTCTCTCTCTCTCTCTCTCTCTCTCTCTCTCTCTCTCTCTCTCTCAGAGGTTGACTGAGCCTGGCCTGATGACCTGTGTGTACTGGGAGGACAGAGGAATGGAATATGAGAATGGAACCAAGGGGAGGCATTGGTCAGTGAACGGCTGTTGGGTTGTGTTCTCTGATGAGAACTACACAGTGTGTAGCTGCTCTCACCTCTCCACCTTTGCCCTCATCATGCAGACAGGGGAGGTACAGGCTCTGTGTTTGTGTGGGTTGTGATTGTGTGTGTGTTTGTGTTCTGGTGCACACGTTAGTATGTGTGTTCATGCTTAATTGTGTGTCTCCATCCTTCCAGACTGTGTCAGAGGACAATCCCTTCCTTGAGTGGGTGAACAGAATGTGTGTGATCGTGGGCCTGGTCTTCTTTGCTCTGGCCATCCTCACCTTCCTGCTGTGTAGCTGGAACCCTAAGATCAACAACACAGCCCGCCTCCACCTCTGCCTCTGCCTCTTCCTGTCCCATCTGCTGCTGCTATTGGATTACACCTACCTCACTCACAAGGTGCTGGGTTAGGAAAGAACCTTCATTTGTATATACATGTCCTCTTCGTTCTCATTGTGTGTGTGTGTGTGTGCCTGCATGCGGGTGAGCATGTCCATGTGTTAATATCTATCTCATAGTCCTCTCTGTCCCCAGCTGGTGTGCTCCATCATGGCAGGTCTCCTCCACTTCCTGGTAGTGGCCAGTTTCCTGTGGATGCTGCTGGAGGCGCTCCAGCTCTACCTGCTGGTCCAGAGACTCTCTAGGATCCAGGTCATCCAGAGGGAAGGCCTCCAGAAGAAATACCTCTTCCTGATTGGATATGGCATCCCCCTGGTGATCGTGGGTGTGTCTGCAGCTGTGAAACGTGACGGCTATGGGGGATCTAAAGTGTGAGTAGAAATTTTACACACACACCCACGCATTATCTCTCTTCCACACACACGCATTATCTCTCTTCCACACACACACACACACACACACACACACACACACACACACACACACACACACACACACACACACACACACACACACACACACACACACACACACACACACACACACACACACACACACACACATATTATCTCTATTCCAGTAACACACACTTACAAGACATTTTCATTTGTTTCTGTGTTTCAGATGCTGGCTGAAGCCAGAACAATACTTTACCTGGGCTGTGTTAGGGCCAGTCTGTACTGTCCTAGCAGTGAGTGGATCTACATGCACTCACGCATACACACACACACACGCACACACGCACGCACGCACGCACATGCACGCACACGCACGCACACGCACACACACACACACACACACTGACCTCCTTATGCTTCTTCCACAGCTGAACTGGATATTGTTCTGCGTTACAATCTGGAGTTTGAGACCTACCTTGGCTAACATGAAGAGTGATGTCTCACAGTCCAAAGACACCAGGTGTGTGTGTACATATGTCCGTGAATATACAGTAACTAAGCCATATGTAATGTGTATGTTTGTTGATACCGATGGGAATGTGTGGTAGTGTTAGTATTCTTGTCTCTTCATATGAATCCATATGATGTTTTTATACCATTCCCTCCCTCCATCCCTCCCTCCCCCCCCTCCCATCCTCCCTCCCTTTCCTACTCTCTTACCTCCATCTCTCCCTCTCACCTCTCTCCTCCCTCCCTCCCCATCTCATCTCCCTCCATCCCCATCTCATCTCCCTCCCTCCCCCTCTCTCACCTCCCTTCCTCTCTCACCTTCCTCCCTCCCCTCTCTCACCATCCCCCTCTCTCATCTCCCTCCCTCCACCCTTCCTCTCTCTCTCCCCCTTCCATTCTCACCTCCCTCGTCCCTCTCTCACCCCCCTTACTTCCCTCCCTCCCTCTTTCAGGCTGATCATCTTTAAGATCCTGGCACAGTTTGTGATCCTGGGTTGTACCTGGGTGCTGGGCTTGTTCCAGTCCACCATGGTCTTCAAGTACCTCTTCATTGTGCTCAACTCCCAGCAGGGCACCTTCCTCTACATAGTTCACTGTCTCTTCAACAAGGAGGTAGACCTGCACCACAAGCACGCACAATCACGCCCCCCCCCCCCCCACACACACACACACGTTCTTAACCTCCCCTCTGTCTGCCCTCCACGGTGTGGTCTGTGTATAATTAGTGTTGGTGTGTTGTTGTTGTTGTTGTATTGTATCATAGGTACGTGATGAGTACAGGAAGTGGCTGGGCTGTTCTTCCAGCTCCTCTACTCCAGACTCTATGGTAAGTCTATACCTTCCTCACTCATCACTAGTTCTTACATCTATGTGAGGCTTCCTCTTCTTTCCAGGATGAATGTAATGTTACTGAATGACCCTCTGGCCAAGTCCCGTATAGAACTTATGGAAGCATAGTCTTTTACCACAGAAAGTCTAACCTGTTGAGGTCTTGTTTTTCCAACAGAAAGAAGCACCTTCCGTCTCTGAAGACCTGGACAAGGCTGGTGAAGAGAGACAAAACAAAGGAACACGGCCAGGATGAGAGCAACATGATACGATACCATCAGACCTTCAAAGCATTTCAGCACAGTGGGCCTCCACGGTATATCTTTCAATGCACACTGTACACACTAAGTATGAGAGAGAGAGAGAGAGAGAGAGAGGTGTGTTTATATGGATGCTAATGACTCAGATAACACAGCCTGACCTTTTGTATTTACTAATATTTCCTTTATCTACATAAAACAATGTTTTATTATCCTGCAAATGTATTTATAGAATTTCATATTTATAAATTATATATACAGTAGTTACAGCATATTTACCTGTGTGCAAAATAAACAAATGAAAATATGTAGGTTGCAGTTGTTTATATATAAATAAATAACTGCGTCTCTACCTGCTTTGAGTCTAGTGTTTACCATTGGATTGTCCCTCAGGGACAATAAAGATTTATTCAATGGAATCCCTGTGGCTGAGCCCAGATAAGAAAGTCCCGGTCAGCTGCAGTCTGAAGTGTTTTGAGAGCATAGCGACTGGGTTTCCAGACAGATGGCACAGGAGGGGTGAGGAGAGGACAGGAGGGCATCCTCTCAGAGCTATAATAAAATAGCTGGAAGAGAGCCACGGTTGGAGACAGACAATACTGCGCTTGCATACTGTTGTAATGCCCTCTTTTCACCACACGGTGACAGCACCTAATCATCAATGCTCTTGCTCTCATTTGAGTTAGGAGTTAAAGTGAGGACACAGGTCTTCTGTTGATGGCGAGATACCATTGGGTGAAGGCCTTTGTTCCAGCCATGATTCAATTGATTAACAAATAATGAAAACCTGGTGGGGTTGTAGGGAGAGAGAGAAAGACATAAATATGGAGATGGATAGATAGATGTCAGGACAAGTCAACTGGAGGAGGAGATAGAGAGGCATACAGAGATGGATGGAAATAAAGGGAGATTTGAAGATGGGTGAATGCAGCCAAAGGAGTGAAAGAGAGTACAATAGGGGGACAGAGAAGAAGATGAAGATGAAGAAGAAGTAGGTGGAGGAAAAGGAGGAGGCTGGTGTGGGGTGTTTTGCTCCGAGTCACAGTGCTGCTAGTCTCTTTGCCTGTTACCATGGGAACCCAGCTGCAGTGCTTGCTGGAGTCGTGCTGGTCTGTCAGCCGGGAAACGCTGTTGGGTTAACAGCCCTGCTCTTTGAGTTCGAATGAGTTAGACTTTGTCAAAATAGTCAGGAATAAACTCCAAACCATGTTAAAAATTGATGCAGTGCGTCTGGGGGTGTTTAGTATACAAAGTTGCTAGGCAGCTAACTAATCACCCACTGGGCACAGATGTCAGTTGAACGTCTAGTTTTGATTGACATTTGGTTGAGTTGTCAACTAACGTGAATTTAAGGTGAAATCAAAAAATGCACTATGTCATTGGATTTAGGTTAAAAGTTGGGTGAAAAAAAGACAAAATGCCCTAACTGTAAGTTGATGATTTTTTTCCACATTGATTCAACATCAGCACATTTATTTTGGGGGTTGAAATGACATGGAAACAATGTTGATTCAACCAGTTTTTGCCCAGTGGGCAAACATTTGCTGAATTCCAAATCAATCTCCAGTTCTCCTCAACTCTACTCCAGGCACTCCTTTAGTTCTGGAAGGTGCATATAGGATAACATGGTAATTGCTTTATTTTTCTGTTTAATTGGATGGGTGATATTTTTCCATATCCTAAGGGGCAGAGGTCGATTGGGATTTCAGTGAAAGTCTTCCATATTGTGTCTGTAATTATGCTTAACGTCTCTGAGATGTAGTGGGTCTTTCTGTCCAACAGGTCTGGGGGTTAGTTAGTGATACAGTGATATGACCAATATGTTACGAATTCCCTGCCAGAGACTCTTAGCACACCATATCACAGCTCTCTCACAGCCCTCTCTTTCTAACTTCTGTAGTAGGCTACCCTCCCCCACTGGAACCAAGCAGGCCAGGGGCCCTCCACTGGCACTTCATACCTAGGACCCTGGCCAACGATTTGTTACTAGGGGTCATGGTTGCCAGGGGCCTTATGACACTGTGGGGTCATCACAGGCAGTCAGCTTGGGTCCCAGATCACAAACTCATGCCTCCCCCTCGGTCTACTTCAAGCAGTCACAGAGAGAGCAGCAAGCTCATCTCTGTCCTGCACAACAACTGCTGGACTCATATCTCTGAGCTTGTGGGATGGTGTGCGTGCAGAGTGAGTTGTGCGATATTTGTATATTGTTCTTCATAGTTGTTACTATTGTTGTATAATGTCTTTGTCTATAGCTGTATTGTAATATGTCAGGTAGCATATATACTGAACAAAAATATAATATAAAGTGTTGGTCTCATGTTTCATGAAATGAAATAAAAGTTTCCAGAAATTTTCCATTCGCACAAAAATCTTATTTCTCTCAAATTTTGTGCACAAATTTGTTTACATCCCTGTTACTGAACATTTCTCCTTTGCCAAGATAATCCATCTACCTGACAGGTGGGGCATATCAAAAAGCTGATTAAACAGCATGACCATTACACAGGTGCACCTTGTGCTGGGGACAATAAAAGGCCACTTTAAAATGTGCAGTCACACAACACAATGCCACAGATGTCTCAACTTTTGAGGGAGGGTGCAATTGGCTTGCTGACTACAGGAATGTCCACCAGCACTGTTGCCAAATAATTGAATGTTCATTTATCTACCATAAACGTCGTTCTAGAGAATTTGGCAGTACGTCCAACTGTCCTCACAAATGCAGACCACGTGTAACCACACCAGCCCAGGAGCTCCACATCCGGCTTCTTCACCTGTGGGATCATCTGAGACAAGCCACCCGGACAGCTGATGAAACTTTGCGTTTGCACAACTGAAGATTTTCTGCACAAACTGTCAGAAATCGTCTCTGGGAATCTCACCTGCTTGCTCGTCATCCTCACTGAAGCCCATTGTTGTGCCATTCATCCACCGCCATCACCTCATGTTTCAGCATGATAATACATGGCCCCATGTCGCAAGGATCTGTACACAACTCCTGCAAGCTGAAAATGTCCCAGTTCTTCCACGGCCTGCATACTCACCAGACATGTCACCCATTGAGAATGTTTGGGATGCTCTGAATGGACGTGCACGACAGCATGTTCCAGTTCCCGACAATATCCAACAACTTCGAACAGACATTAAAGAGGAGTGGGACAACATTCCATAGGCCATAAGGAACAGTCTGATCAAATCTACGCAAAGGAGATGTGTCACTCTGCATGAGGCAAATGGTGGTCATTACCAGATATTGACTGGTTTTCTGATCCACGCCCCTACCGTTTAACAAAAAACTCTTAGCCTACAATTTCCAGAAATCGAATTAACATAATTAAACAATCCCCATCAAAATCTGTTTGTTTAAGCTAGAGATGTCAGTTTTTCTGCAAGTGCTCAATCCATCGCATCCGCCAATATCCCTCCTGCTTCTGTGGTGAAAGGTGGCAGAGCTGGAGCGGGTTTGTCAGAGCATGAGGCGTCCTGAAAACGCTCTTCTCGCTAAAATGTCTGTAAAGTTCGAATTGCCTACAAATGATTATGACCAGTCTATTGAAAGAACACATGTTCCCATTTTGCTCAAGGAAGCCCACAAACCTCACAAGACTCATCTGACGTCAGAACAGCCTCTTCTGCCAACTTCTGTCTATAGTGTCAAAATGGGTTGGGCTACACACTAATATAACCACTCTGTGGACAGCTGAGACTCTCACAAACATACCGGCGTTCTCCATTTTTCTCTAGGACACAAGCCTCACAACACTCTTCTGAAGGTCCCTGGTACCAGTTCAATTTGTTTATGGAAAATAAGGAGATATTTTGCCAAATTGTTTCATCCAATATTTTTTTATATATATTTTTGATACCTTAAGGGGTCTTAAAATTCTAAATCAAATAGCTAAATGATCTTTGATATGATCCTCTCCCCTCGCTTAGACACGGTTTAGACTAGGGTTACGGTATCTGTGACCATCAGATGCATATCTGTATTCACATTCATGAGAAATCCATAGATTATGGCCTAATGAATGTCTATCAATTGACTGATTTCCTTATATGAATTGTAGCTTTGTAAAATCTTTGAAATTGTTGCATGTTGCATTTATATTTTTGTTCAGAGTACATTTTCATCCTTCCCTTGATAATATCCTTGTTGGTCTACTTGTGATATCAGTTATAGTGTTGTGTACAGGGGATTCATTACCTCTGTTTCTTCTGTTTCACAACCACTACCATTTAACTACCTTTGCATGTACATTTCGTCTGTGTGTGTGTGTGTGTGTGTGTGTGTGTGTGTGTGTGTGTGTGTGTGTGTGTGTGTGTGTGTGTGTGTGTGTGTGTGTGTGTGTGTGTGTGTGTGTGTGTGTGTGTGTGTGTGTGTGTGTGTGTGTGTGTGTGTGTGTGTGTGTGTGTGTGTGTGTGTCAATAAAGTATCCTGGTGTGTAAGTGAGGTTGCATCATTCCCCTCTTACCGAGGGAGGTGCTAGTGGGTCACAGATCAGCCCAAACGGAGTTCACATGCCCTGAAGGTTGGAACCAAAAAGACCCAGGAAGAGATCCTGTTCCCCCCACTCTGTCTCTGGTCTAGGGACATAATTATGATGAATCAGTTCATAGTTTGTAATCTATCAATGTTATGGAGATTCATATGTTTAAGGTAATGGTAAGATAATGACTAAATGATTTATACTTTAAAATGAATGTTAAGGCAATAACTAACAGTATTCCACCCTGTCATTGGATAATGGAGTGAGATGTATTTGAATCATAAGACTAGAATTGTGCATAGAAAAAGATCAACTGTTTTTTTATTTAACTAGGCAAGTCAGTTAAGAACAAATTCTTATTTTCAATGACAGCCTAGGAACAGTGGGTTAACTGCCTGTTCAGGGGCAGAATGACAGATTTGTACCTTGGGGATTTGAACTTGCAACCTTCCAGTTATTAGTCCAACGCTCTAACCAGTAGGCTACCCTGCCGCCCCAGACAAGGATCTGTGGCAGACAACGTGTGACCACTGTCAAACAATAACAGGGAAGAAGGTCTCCCCACCCAGGGAGGGGAGAAACCGTTAGGCTTGCAGTAGATTATGTAACATGTTGCAGGATATGATAAGCAATGTATGTGTTGGAGTAGACTTGTAAAAAGCATTGACATTGTTAGAGAAGAGGGGCATTTATAAGGGGTATGGTATATGGTATGACCAAATGTGAGGTATAAAAGGCTATGTGCATTTTATGATTTTCAGAGCTCTCGTAAATAAACATTCTGGCTATTGTAGGCTGGTACTCTGTTTCATTCAACTAGAATCTTACAAATTCTGGGTTGCAGACTGAGCAGTTTAATTGAGGTTCAGTTTATGAACATTGAGTACATGATTCTCTTAACAATCAAGTCATCTTACTGCTCCCCGATGATGCTCTAGGTGCAGCATGTGTGGATGTGGAGTACTGCACGTCTGCACATGACAGGGGTGTATCATACACGTATCTATGCAGCATTCTCAGTTCTCTACCTTGTATTATCATACTCAGCCCGATACTGGAGTCACTAGGACATTGGCACACACACACACGCACACGCACACGCACACACAGTTTGAGAGATGTACTATTTGAGTTTGAGCATGTTCATACATGTGAACCAGACTGGTTCAACATCCCCACTTCTTTACCCTTGTTTATATCATATCTTCCCACATTGCCTAAAGAGATAACATACTGTACATCTTCCCATATATTAATTCATTCACTTTTTTCACACACACACACAGTTCCCATTACATGCAGCTTCCTCAGTGTTCCATGTTTTCCTGTGGGATAATCCTCTGACAGGTGTTTCTGGCCACAGCTCCATACTCCCTGTCTCACCACTGGTCTGGTCCAACACCTGTCCAACAGAAGACTACACACAGACACTCATAAGGGCTTTTCTCTCTCTCCTACTCCTGTCTCCTACCCCTTTTCTTTCTATCTCTGTCTAGATTGATGGGGTGATAAGGGGTGAGGTTGGTTGGTGAGGGGAGTATTGTTGGGGGGGGGTATTGAGGGGTGAGGTTGGTTGGGGTGTGGGGGGTATTGAAGGCTGAGGTTGTACACAGTATGTAACAGAGCTATTGAGGGGTGAGGTTGGTTGGGGTGGTGAGGTTGTTGTATGCAACAGAGCTATTGGGGTGAGGTTGGTTGGGGTGTATTGAAGGCTGAGGTTGTACACAGTATGTAACAGAGCTATTGAGGGGTGAGGTTGGTTGGGGAGTGGGGGGTATTGAAGGCTGAGGTTGTACACAGTATGAAACAGAGCTATTGAGGGGTGAGGTTGGTTGGGGAGTGGGGGTATTGAAAGCTGAGGTTGTATACAGTATGAAACAGAGCTATTGAGGGGTGAGATTGGTTGGGGAGTGGGGGGTATTGAAAGCTGAGGTTGTACACAGTATGAAACAGAGCTATTGAGGGGTGAGATTGGTTGGGGAGTGGGGGGTATTGTAGGCTGAGGTTGTATACAGTATGAAACAGAGCTATTGAGGGGTGAGGTTGGTTGGGGAGTGGGGGGTATTGAAGGCTGAGGTTGTACACAGTATGAAACAGAGCTATTGAGATGTGAGGTAGGGTGAGTCAGAAAGGGATTGAGTTAGGGTGAGGTAGGGTGAGTCAGAAAGGGATTGAGTTAGGGTGAGGGCAACAGAGGATTAGTCAATGCACCCACCTCCTCTCCAGGTGCTAGGGGCTCTCTGCATTGCTGAGTGAGTGGAATACCAGATTTACCTGATAAAACCCATAAAACCACTCTGAGGAATGACTAGTTTGATTGTGTCAAAGTGAGATGGGTCTAAGACGTTACATTTGCAGACAAATAAGATATATTCATTGACATTAGCCTACTGTTCATTTATAGTTGTTGTTATGTTAGTAACAAATAGCCCAGTCAGTGGCAGTCAGTGCCGTTTATGATGGACATGGACAGACAGTGGCACATTCAATACCACCTTACATACTCTTGACAGCATCTAGCTTATCGAGGCTGTAATCATTAGTCCAACAGTTGCAAACAGAGGATGATGGTCCTCCCCTTCCTTCTCTGAGGAGCCTCCACTGAGCCCATTGCAATTCAATCTAAGCAGGAGTGGCATTACCTCCACATAGAAGTCTCTCTCTTCTCTCTCTCTCGCTCTCTCTATCTTGCGCGCGCTCTCATCACTCGCGCGCTGTGCAGCTGAACTACGGCGTTGGCAGAGAATCTAAAAAAATCTGCCTCTTTGCTTCAAGCGTTGGAAGAATATTTTGGAACGGAAATCAGAGGAGGTACTGTAATAATTTGTTTACCTTCCAAGCGAATGTGAATTATTTTGTAAATGGCATGCTCCTGTAGTCGCATAGTAATGAATAGTTCAGAGGGAAACGGATCGATGGTACCGGGCGAATGCTGTTGCTTGCAGAGCAGCCACCTGCGCTAAACATAAGCTCTGCGTTGTCTGTCTATCGATGCAGCAGTACTAGTAGACGACATGGTTCTGTAGGCAAAGCCTACTGCTTTCAATAGCCGATTTTGTGTTGGTGATTGTGTTGTTAGTTTTTTAAATGTTGGAATTCAGTTTGATGATGTAGGCTATAATTCGTGGAGGACGCAATAGCCTAATGTAAACATTGCCTATTTGAGTTACAGTTGTTGGATTTGTTTGTGCGTCGATACATCTATACGAAACATGTGTTCAGGCTGCTTGGGAAAAATAATGAGAAAGACCAATTGGACTGTCGGTCTTAGCTTTAAATTAAATATGATTATTTAGATCGACGGCTGGGCGCGCGGATGGACAGATGTGAGAGGGGGATTTGGAGGGAGGAAGGGAATCACGCGGGGATAATACTGTGACGTTCTGCATGTGATGTGTTCTCTAGACAAGTTTGTGTTATATATTTCTTTCTCTCTCTCTCTCTCTCTCTCTCTCTCTCTCTCTCTCTCTCTCTCTCTCTCTCTCTCTCTCCCTCTCTCACTCTGCATAACGCAAGGCTGACAGGCTGTCACAAGCAAGCGTGTGCACGTTGGATAATATGGATTATATGGGAAAGTATTTAAGAGTATTGGCTGAACAGCATTGGTTGTACTTCTTGAAATAATACTGAAAATGTGTCTGCGACGTGTGTGAGTGTGGAGGCTAAGGGGAGAGAGAGAGCGAGAGAGAGATGGCTTGGTATCAGCAGATGTTGACACACCACGGTGTCCCCTTCTCCACCGTCTGCCATTTGGAAGTTAAGACACCAATCACACTCCCGACCGACAGTGAAAACAATTCACCCGCCCACACGTTTCCCTGAACGGATGGCATGAGTAGTGAGCTGAACGCAGAACCCTAATTTGTTATAATCAAAGACATACAGATGAATCATGATCACTGCACTGAGTTTTTATTAGGCTGCCTCGTTCTCATTTCTGTATATCTAGTCTGTTTTACAGTTATTTCTTCAAGTTAGCTTAATCAAGATGATATCTATTTTACTAGGTATATTATTAGTCTTCACTGTGAGAATATCCCATTGGGCACACAGTGGTTGAATCAACGTTCTTTCCACCATTTCAGTGAAAATTAGGTTGAACTAACGTGGAATAGAAGTTGAATTGATGTCTGTGTCAAGTGGGATCTTTATGAGAGAGAGTTGCATGCTGAAAAAGGCTCAGTGCCGTCTGTCAGCACCATGGACAGTGCATCATGCTGATTCAGCAGGGATTACCATAGGGAAGGCTACAACAGGTTAAAACATGATGGTGCTTGTACAGTATCCAGCCCTCCAGAGTTACCTCTGGAGAGTTACCTCCAGAGCTTTCAGGAGCGCCAGGTGTGGTGCCTGGTTGGAACTAAACCTTGCAGCACTCCAGGCCCGGGTCAACCCAGGGTTACCTATGATACCTCCTGCTCCAGCCCCTGATCATGACCCATCCACTGTGGTGAATGGACCATAGGCCAGAGGGCTTTGGCTTTTCATCCAGTCAGCCAGTGTTGAATGTTAGGCCCATTAGCTTTTTATGACCCCAAAATGCAGCCAGACAGGCCCCTATGACCCTGCTAACATAAACACATAGATAGAGCCCCCTATGGCTCTAATAACATAACCACATAGATAGAGCCCCCTATGGCTCTAATAACATAACCACATAGATAGAGCCCCTATGGCTCTGCTAACATAACCACATAGATAGATGGCTCCCATAACCACATAGATAGAGCCCCCTATGGCTCTAATAACATAACCACATAGATAGAGCCCCCTATGACCCTAATAACATAACCACATAGATAGAGCCCCCTATGACCCTGCTAACATAACCACATAGATAGAGCCCCCTACGACCCTGCTAACATAACCACATAGATAGAGTCCCCTACGACCCTGCTAACATAACCACATAGATAGAGCCCCCTATGACCCTGCTAACATAACCACATAGATAGAGTCCCCCTACGACCCTGCTAACATAACCACATAGATAGAGTCCCCTACGACCCTGCTAACATAACCACATAGATAGAGTCCCCTATGACCCTGCTAACATAACCACATAGATAGAGCCCCCTAGGACCCTGCAAACATAACCACATAGATAGAGTCCCCTACGACCCTGCTAACATAACCACATAGATAGAGTCCCCTACGACCCTGCTAACATAACCACATAGATAGAGTCCCCTACGACCCTGCTAACATAACCACATAGATAGAGTCCCCTACGACCCTGCTAACATAACCACATAGATAGAGTCCCCTACGACCCTGCTAACATAACCACATAGATAGAGCCCCCTACGACCCTGCTAACATAACCACATAGATAGATAGAGCCCCTTATGACCCTGCAAACATAACCACATAGATAGAGCCCCCTATGACCCTGCTAACATAACCACATAGATAGAGCCCCCTACGACCCTGCTAACATAACCACATAGATAGAGCCCCTACGACCCTGCTAACATAACCACATAGATAGAGCCCCTACGACCCTGCTAACATAACTACATAGATAGAGCCCCTACGACCCTACTAACATAACCACATAGATAGAGTCCCCTACAACCCTGCTAACATAACCACATAGATAGAGTCCCCTATGATCCTGCTAACATAACCACATAGATAGAGCCCCCTACGACCCTGCTAAGATAACCACATAGATAGAGTCCCCTACGATTGCTAAACCATAATAGAGCCCCCTACGACCCTGCCACATAGATAGAGTCCCCTACTAGAGTCCCCTTAATTTAACCACATAGATAGAGTCCCCTTTAACATAACCACATAGATAGAGTCCCCTACGACCCTGCTAACATAACCACATAGATAGAGCCCCCTACGACCCTGCTAACATAACCACATAGATAGAGCCCCCTATGGCTCTGCTAACATAACCACACAGATAGAGTCCCCTACGACCCTTCTAACATAACCACATAGATAGAGTCCCCTACGACCCTGCTAACATAACCACATAGACAGCAGTAGCGTGCCGTGGTTCTGGGGCCTGGGCCTTCAGTGAAGTCCTACACAGTCCCACCCAAATTAATCCACCTCTTATTACCATCATTATGATGCGATGGCTCTCGACACTATACATTTAGACAGAAACGCAGTATAACCAGGCGTTGCGTCACCTTGAAATTGACATTTTTATTCAGAGAATTGCAGGGGAAGAGTACAATACCTTTTCATTGTGCAGCTTTGTTGCCCTGCGCGCTTGTTCGTTGAGCTGTAGATCCACTCGGGTGTCCCCAAAAGTTTTCAAATGCACCATTGTTTGTAAGTGCCCAGCCGTACTTTGGTGTCTCGTTGCTGCCTTGGTTAGACAACTCAGGTTTGCAAAGCCAGTGTGGCTCCAAACACCAAATCGATCACTTGCAAATAATAGGCATTCCCAGCAGTACAGTTTGCGGTGCTTCTCGGAGCCTGTCTTTGTAGCGTCGGCTTTGTAGCGTCGGCGTCTACCTCTCCTGAAAATGTCTAACTTTTCTTGAAAATTTTGTCTTGAGAATGGCGTTATAATTATATCCTCGACCAAATCAATATCTTCTCCTTCCGCCATTGTGGGTTGAAAAAACAGTTTAGTAGTATGCGAATTAATTCGTTGATCAATTTCAGTTTCCTAGTTCTGAGACCTGCCCATATAGGACCTGCCTCTCAATATTGGTAATCCAATCAAAATAAGTGCAGGCGCTACGCCTGCTAGCTGGCTCCTGTGTAACACTGGAGCCAGCCAGCAGGCATACAATAGCCAACTCTAAAGCTGATTGGTTGACACTAAATTTTAATTTCCATTCACTTTAACTTCTTGGTGACAGGGGGCAGTATTTTCACGTCCGGATGAAATGCATGCCCAAATTCAACTGCCTGCTACTCGTCCCCAGAATATAAGATATGCATATTATTAGTGGATTTGGATAGAAAACACTCTGAAGTTTCTAAAACTGTTTGAATCATGTCTGTGAGTATAACAGAACTTATTTAGCAGGCGAAACCCTGATGACAAACCATTCAGATGTATTTTTTTTGAGGTCACTTTCTTTTCATTGGGAATCCAGAGGTTTCATTGGGAATATAGATTTCTAAGGGACCTTCTTGTAGTTCCTATCGCTTCCACTGGATGTCAGCAGTCTTTAGAAATTGGTTGAGGTTATTCCTTTGTGTAATGAAGGAGTACAGCCATCTTGAACGAGGGTCACTTGAAGTGTACTGTTGGATAGAGGCGCGTGACCAGAAAGCATGCTTCAGTTTGTTTTCTTCCTGTATTGAACACAGATCATCCCATCTTCAATTTGATTGATTATTTACATTAAAAAATACCCAAAGTTGTATTACAAAAGTAGTTTGAAATGTTTTGGCAAAGTTTACAGGTAATGCACTGTATGTGGTTATGTCAGCAGAGCCGTAGGGGACTCTATCTATGTGGCTATGTTAGCAGGGTCATAGGGGGCTCTATATATGTAGTTATGTTAGCAGGGTCGTAGGGGGCTCTATCTATGTGGTTATGTTAGCAGGGTCGTAGGGGACTCTATCTATGTGGTTATGTTAGCAGGGTCGTAGGGGACTCTATCTATGTGGTTATGTTAGCAGGGCTGTAGGGGACTCTATCTATGTGGTTATGTTAGCAGGGTCGTAGGGGACTCTATCTATGTGGTTATGTTAGCAGGGTCGTAGGGGGCTCTATCTATGTGGTTATGTTAGCAGGGTCGTAGGGGTCTGGTATTGTCCATTTCATAGCGTTCCTCTTGGTTGCACTGCTTCCAGCCCCAGGTTGAGATTTGGAGGGCTGGTCTTTATGTTAGATATTTTATCCAATCATATTCAGCCATCATGTGTTGCCAGGGGTCTAAAATCTGCCCTCAGGCCTTCAGAATCAACAGTGCTGTTGTTTGTAGCTTAATAGACAAAAAAATGTGCTTTTCTTTCAAAAACAAGGACATTTCTAAGTGACCCAAAACTTTTGAATGGTAGTGTAAATATATAACGACAGAATTGCTTGGTGATAGGTGCCAGTTGTTTACTGTCAAGCCCGACAACATATTATAGCAACTTTGGTTTTAGAAGTGGGGGGTACCGTAATTTCCGGACTATAAAACGCTACTTTTTTCCCACGCTTTGAACCTCGCGGTTTATACAATGACGCGGCTAATTTATGGATTTTTCCCGCTTTCACAAGATTCATGCCGCCAAAAAACTGAGCACCGTCACATAATGTGACGTAAATCGAGCGCGCTCAAACTTCCCATCATTCTGATTCCGGTAGTAATTTTGTCACCCTCATCATGGCAAAGACACGGAAAAATGCATATGATGCAGCTTTCAAGTTGAAGGCGATCGATCTGGCTGTTGGAAAAGGAAATAGAGCTGCTGCACTGGACGAGTCTGTGTCAGCAGCCTCCTCCCGACTACGTGGAAAAAGTATCAAACTTCGGCAAATTCACTGATGCAAAGATAGCGGAGCATCCATTGTAACAAGCCGTGTTTTGTTTAAAAGCCTATTTATTTTTGTTACAAGCCGTGTTTCATTAAAGGCTATTTATTTTTGTTACAAGCCGTGTTTCGTTTAAAGGCTGTGTAAAGTTCATTTGTTTCAATGTACCGGTAGGCACCGGCGGATTATAGACATGTGCGGCTTATTTATGTACAAAATACATATATTTTTAAAATTCAGTGGGTGCGGTTTATATTCAGGTGCGCTTAATTGTCCAGAAATTACGGTACATAATATTTATTTTTTAGATACATTTTCTATTCAGTCGGATAAACACGCCAAACCGCTCGGAGGTATCCGCATGGTCCTAAAGCACACCGTTGCCTCGTTTTGTATCATATTGCAATGATTAAACTGGGGAGGCCAAAAATGCAATTTCATAATGTGGGGGGACATGTCCCACCATCCCCAGTGAAAGTTGTGTCCCTATATTACAGATATATTTCAGAGATCGAATGTAAATATTTCATTGATATATCAAGGCCCTGAGAGCAATTAGGAAAAATATTTTTTGACATTTCTATTAAGAACAATCACAGTAACGGAAATACAAATTAGACAGCAGTGTGACATGACCTGACAATAATTACAGGTGTTACTGGTGTTGTCGAGAACTGCTACCCACGCACCGTGAGGTGATTCAAAGTGTGTGTGTGTGTGTGTGTGTGAATCCATTCCCGTCCTACACACACTGAGTAGTGATTGCGTGTGCCGGTGACATTCCCAGTCTGTTGCAGTAATTGAGGTCTGATTGAGTAATAGGTGGTGTGTGTGTCTATGTGTGTGTGTGACTGTGTGCATGTGTACACCATACATGCATCTGTGTGATCTGTGTGAGTGTATCTTTGTGTTTTTTTATTTCATTGTGTGTGTGTGTGTGTGTGTGTGTGTGTGTGTGTGTGTGTGTGTGTCTGTGTGCATGTGTGTCTGTGTGAGTGTGTGTCTGTGTGTTTATGTGAGTGAGTGAGTGAGTGAGTGAGTGTGTGTCTGTGTGAGTGTGTGTGTATGAGTGTGTGTGTGTTACTGTAGGTTAGGAGGTCTGATTGAGTTGCTAGTGGTCTGGTGATTGAGGTTGGTAGTGGGAGGTGTGACAGACAGCCTGTGTGCGGAGCCACTATCTCTGTGTGTGTGTGTGTGTGTGTGTGTGTGTGTGTGTGTGTGTGCACCACTCCTGTCACCGGTGTGCCACGGTGCTTATACTGGTATGTTGGTAGAGACGATGAAGTGGTGTTTGTTGTGTGAGAGTGTGTGGGTTGTTGACAGGAAGGTGTTAAGGTTGCCTACTGGTAGCAGACTGGTGACAACACTCCGACCCTGTCCAAGTCTGGCACAAAGACTTGTATGTGTGTTTCTGTGTGTAGGTATGTTTGAGTGTGTGTGTGTGTGTGTGTGTGTGTGTGTGTGTGTGTGTGTGTGTGTGTGTGTGTGTGTGTGTGTGTGTGTGTGTGTGTGTGTGTGTGTGTGTGTGTGTGTGTGTGTCCATGTCTGAGGATGTCAGGAGAGGATGTCAGGAGATGACGTGCAAACCGGCCAGTAGGGGCAACAGTGAGAGCTGTTACCTTCGAGTAGGTTTTGGTTTTGCCAGGGCGTTGTGGGTGTAAGCATCTGCCTCTGGTTCCAATGCTTACATGTTCAATTCCAGCAATAAAAAGTTGTTTTTTGATATTTTTGTTTAAAGCCTATTCCAAACCTTAATCCTTACTTTAACCATTTGGAGTTAATGCCTAACCTTAAGTTAATGCCTAAACGGAACCTTGGAACAATATAGAGAAGTAAACCAAACTTTTCGAAATTTGACGTTTGGAACAACTTAGAAATGTGACATTTGAGAAACATGGATGTACGTCTAATTCTGATGTGAGACTGTGAGAGCTTGTTGGTGTCAAGAGGGGGCACCATCTGGCATCCTCTCTGCTCCATGCCAGCTACCCCCTCCTCCACTCCTCCTCCTCCAATGAGGAGAGGGAGATAGAGAGGGAGGGGAGGGTAGAGAGTGAGGAGATAGGGAGAGAGGAGAGGGTACAGAGCGAGGGGAAAGGGAGGGGAGGGTAGAGAGTGAGGAGAGAGGGAGGGGAGAGTAGAGAGTGAAGAGAGAGGGAGAGAGGGAGAGAGGAGAGGGTACAGAGCGAGGAGAGAGGGAGGGGAGGGTAGAGAGTGAGGAGAGAGGGAGGGGAGAGTAGAGAGTGAGGAGAGAGGGGGAGAGGAGCGATGAAGGGGAGGGTAGAAGTAGACCATACTGTATTTGTGAGGTTGGGTAGATGGATAGAACAATGGAGAGGGAGAGTTAGTGGTATTTCTAGAAATCTATTTCCCTCTGCCATTTTTGTAGCGCCTCTGTCGCATTTTCCACTGACTGTCCTGTACACAGTGCACAAAACACACTCAAACAAACACATATGAGCATGCAAACATAAATCTACCGACACACCCACCCAACGCATGCATGCACGCACACACACACACATACACACAAGCAGAGGGGATTTTGGAATAATGCCTTGGGTTTTTTGTACTGCCCCAGTTTCGTTTGGCATCTGTGCTGCACACTCATCTCTCTCTCTCTCTCTCTTTTCACTCTCTCTTTCTCTCTCTTCTGCTGTCAGATGCAGATGCACACACACAGACACACACATATTGGTATCTGTGCCAAGATCTGGGCATAAATATTTTAGCCCTGTCACCCACAGCATCTGGGATTGCACTGTAAACATAATCTCTGTGTTTCTGCATTTGTACTGTATGCGTGTGTGTGTGAGTGTGAGTGTGTGTGTGCGTGTGCGTGTGTGTGTGAGTGTGAGTGTGTGTGTGCGTGTGTGTGTGTGTGCTGTAGCTACCAGTCCCTCAGAGGAGAGGAGTTTAGCTCCTTCATTCTATCTAAGCAGACTGGTATTGTCCAACTGTAGTTGTAATAAGACAGAATGACTCTTCTCCCCTCTCCCCTCAGTGGGTGTGTATGCGTGTCTGTATGTGTGTGTTCATACGTGTCTGTATGTGTGTGTTTGCGGTTTGCATTTGTGGTGTATGTGTGTTTGTGCAGGTGTGCGTATCTGTCAGTATGCATGTGTGGTGTGTGAGTGTTTTCATTTAATATATTGTAATTCAGAGTGCTTTATAATGACATGTGTAGGGACTTAAGTGGTTTTGTTTTGATGTGAATTTTCCCTTGCATATTCATGGACTTCTAACTCTCTAAATGTGAGATGTTGACTAAACTTTGACGAGTACAGCAGTAACCAATATGTCCTAATTTCATAGATTTGAGTAGACATTCAGCAGCTTGTTACCAGGGTATTCATTAGGCACCAAAACGGAGAACAAACTGGCTGAAACAGGGAGGTTTACCTGCACTTGACCAATCAGAAGCACTTATTTTCATTTTCTGTTGCAAAATGTTTTGAAACCTTTTTCTGTTTCGTGCCATAATGAGTACAACCCTGTATGACAACAAGTTCACATCTTGACAACTATATCAAAAGAACAGACACAGAGAAAGGCTTGGATGACAATACACATTTAGTTAGCAATACAGAGCAACTGGCAACAGGGGGCAGCTAAAATGTTCCAAACACCTGTTTTGACCTAGAAAATACCCTCACACTTTATACAGATTCTCTACAAAACTTTGCCATAAAATTGAATGGGAATTGAGAGGCTTTCACATTCATTTTGATATTGTCAGTAAGTTTATCTTTTCCCGCCCATTAGGGCTAATTCAGATAGAGACACACACGCCAGCTAACACAATCTGTTGAGCCGCCACACAGACGGATCTGTTAACACAGAGTTCTGCCTTCACATCACTACATCTTCATTGTTCCTAACAGGGAAAACATCTGTGTACCAAGGCCCATACCCAAGTGGACCTCTAGACCCTACACCCTTTGCACTTGAGATTAATTGATTGATATAAGCAATATGGGGACTGTTCTACCTTGCCTATTAGAGGGCAAAGTGGAACTATTACCAAATTGATTGCACCTGTTAAATCATCTCAGATTTCCACAAGTGCATAGACCATATAGTCTAGCTGTCCATTTACGATTGGGCCAAATACAGTCAGTGGCCAAAACGCACATTAAATATCACTCTTAAACCATGGAGAAGCACTAGTCTCTGTGCTATTAGTGACATTTGCCATTTGACATCCCTCTAACACAGAATCAGTCAGTTCTCAACAGCTAGTTTTAAGAAGTAGTCCCTCAAGAAGGAGAACCATAGAATTCAGGTCCCCGGTGCAACAAATGGTTGGAAAACAGTGGTAGTGGTAACGCTCAGAGACACTGACAGAGAGAGAGAGAGAGAGAGAGAGGAAGAGAAAGAGAGGGGAAGAGCGAGAGAGAACAAGAGAGAGACAGCGAAAGAAAGAGAGAATGAGAGAGAGAAATAGAGAGAGAAAAGAGAGAGAAATGGGATGTTTCTTGAGTTGTAACAGCTCACCTCCTGTGCGTGGGGATTGGCTACTTGGCAGATCTATACACCCTGTGGAGAACTTTACAGTACACAATGCAACAAAAGCCCAGCCAACCATGGGCCTTAGCCTGGCTAGCCTCTACATCAACCAGTCATCTGTTGTTTATCAGAGACCAGACATGAGTTCTGCTTGGCCACCTGCTTGTGTTTTCCATTTATCCTGAACAACAATCCTTCATGCAAGGTGTGCTGGTGCTGTGTTTTGGCTCTGCATGTGGTCGGTGTTACTCTGTTGGTTCCAGATCTGTTTGTGCCGTCTTGCCAATGACCATGCAAGTTGGCAAGACAGCACAGACAGATCTGGGACCAGGCTACGTTTGTGTGCGTCTAAGTAGACTAGTGCTGATCCCAATTATTTGACTGGTCGATTGTTTGGTTGATAGGCTGTTGGAGGACCAATATTTTTTTGTCAAGCATAAGCAAATATATACAGTATATACATGGAAAGAAAATATCAATGCAACATGTAAAGAAAAATAGTGTTGGTCCCATGTTTCATGAGCTGAAATTAAAGATGCCAGAAATCTTCCATACGCACAAAGAGCTTATTTCTCTAAAATGTTTTGCACAAATTTGTTTACATCATTGTTGGTGAGCATTTCTTCTTTGCCAAGATATTCCTTCCACCAGGCAGGTGTGGCATATCAAGAAGCCGATTAAACAGCATGCTCATTACATAGGTGCACCTTGTGCTGGGGTTTGTCACAGAGCACAATACCACAGATGTCTTTTGAGTGAGCGTGCAATTGACTTGATGACTGCAAGAATGTCCAGCAGAGCTGTTGCCAGAGAATGTAATGTAAACTTCTCTACCATAAGCCACCTCCAACGTCATTTTGGAGAATTTGACAGTATGTCCTACCAGCCTCACAACCGCAGTCCATGTGTATGGAGTCGTGTGGGCGGGAGGTTTGCTGATGTCAATGTTGTAACCAGAGTGCCCCATGGTGGTGGCGCTGTTATGGTATGTGCAGGCATAAGCTACAGAGATACCCTGACGAGATCCATTGTCATGCCATTCATCCTCCTCCATCACCTCACCTCATGTTTCAGCATGATAATACACGGCCCCATGACGCAAGGATCTGTACACAACTCCTGCAAGCTGAAAATGACCTAGTTCTTCCACGGCCTGCATAATCACCACACACCACCCATTGAGAATGTTTGGGATGCTCTGGATCGATGTGTAGGGCAGCGTGTTCCAGTTCCTGTCAATATCCAGCAACTTCGCACAGCCATTGAAGAGGAGTGGGACAACATTCCACAGGCCACATTCAACAGCCTGATCAACTCTATGTAAAGGAGATGTGTCACTCTGCATGAAGCAAATGGTGGTCACACCAGATACTGACTGGTTTTCTGATCCATGCCCCTCCCTTTTTTAAGGTATCTGTATTCCCAGTCATGTGAAATCCATAGATAAGGACCTAATGAATTTATTTCAATTGACTGATTTCCTTCTATGAACTGTAACTCAGTCAAATCTTTGAAGTTGTTGCATGTTGCATTTACATGTTTGTTCAGTGTGCACAGTATATATACAGTATATATATATATATATATATATATATATATATATATATACAGTGCCTTGCGAAAGTATTCGGCCCCCTTGAACTTTGCGACCTTTTGCCACATATATATATATATATATATATCTCAACATATATATATATATATATATATATATATATATATGGCACACGAGACACCGGTCTTATTCACGCCCATCTCAGGGACCTATCCATTGCTGAGGCTGAGACGGATCCATTGCGCAGGCCACTGGGATGGTACAGTCCAAGAAGAAGGGGAATGTGGCTGAGATGCACAATGCACGTCTCTCTCCAGAATGTGCTCTCTCCTGCCAATTTGTGCATTCATTGTTTTAAAACTTAATTGTGTGAATTGTTTTCATTTCATTGTTAGTGTCTATCAATCCCCCATTACATATATCACCACTAGTACATTTACTGTTAATTCCTATAATTTATCTACCGTGTTTGTTACTTTAATTTCTGTTAATGCATTCGATATATGATTTATTATTCCAGTCTTTTACCGTACTAATTGTCGGCGTGGATACTTTGTTTGCAGAGTGCACAACCTATGCTACACGTTTTGGTTGACTTTATTCCATTTACCACTTTTGTCAATTTAGTCATTGTCTTTTGTTTGGAGCCTCCTGTCAATGTTGAGTAAGGACGCGCACCTGAGTACGCATAGGAGTACGCCTATAGGCTGCCTGGCCTGTCAATGTTGAGTAAGGACGTGCACCTGAGTACGCATAGAAGTACGCCTATAGGCTGCCTGGCCTGTCAATGTTGAGTAAGGACGTGCACCTGAGTACGCATAGGAGTACGCCTATAGGCTGCCTGGCCTGTCAATGTTGAGTAAGGACGCGCACCTGAGTACGCATAGAAGTATGCCTATAGGCTGCCTGGCCTGTCAATGTTGAGTAAGGACGCGCACCTGAGTACGCATAGGAGTACGCCTATAGGCTGCCTGGCCTGTCAATGTTGAGTAAGGACGCGCACCTGACGCGCACCTGAGTACGCATAGGAGTACGCCTATAGGCTGCCTGGCCTGTCAATGTTGAGTAAGGACGCGCACCTGAGTACGCATAGGAGTACGCCTATAGGCTGCCTGGCCTGTCAATGTTGAGTAAGGATGCTCACCTGAGTACGCATAGGAGTACGCCTATAGGCTGCCTGGCCTGTCAATGTTGAGTAAGGACGTGCACCTGAGTACGCATAGAAGTACGCCTATAGGCTGCCTGGCCTGTCAATGTTGAGTAAGGACGTGCACCTGAGTACGCATAGGAGTACGCCTATAGGCTGCCTGGCCTGTCAATGTTGAGTAAGGACGCGCATCTGAGTACGCATAGAAGTACGCCTATAGGCTGCCTGGCCTGTCAATGTTGAGTAAGGACGCGCACCTGAGTACGCATAGGAGTACGCCTATAGGCTGCCTGGCCTGTCAATGTTGAGCAAGGACGCGCACCTGAGTACGCATAGAAGTACGCCTATAGGCTGCCTGGCCTGTCAATGTTGAGTAAGGACGCGCACCTGAGTACGCATAGGAGTACGCCTATAGGCTGCCTGGTGTGCAAATGTAGGCATATAAATGTGCCCATTTGGGGATCTGATAGTATTTCTGATTGGCTTAACAAACCACCACTAATGAGCTGTGGAGCTTCTCAAAGTAATGTTTTCTTCACCTCAAACAGGAAGCAAACAAAGTCTGTTTGTACATGACAATATTTCCTCGATGTACAGCACATTCTGAATGTATTTAGACCCCTTGACGTTTCCTACATATTGTTACATTACAGACTTATTCTAAAATAGATTTTTTTTAAAGTGTCCTCATCAATCTACACACAATACCCAATAATGACAAAGGGAAAATACAAGTGAATATATTGATAAAAGTCCCTTTATCAAAACTTCAGGCCAGGGTTAACTTACACAAAACACAGCCATTAGTTGTTCCTAAATGTGTTTCTAAAATCCCATATGGGAAAAATTAATGGTGGAAAAATGGAACCATTGGAACCATTTCCCTGTTTGAGCACTAGGTTTTATGGGAATTATGACACCTCCACTGTGGGACTCTGTAGTTGATTTTATTAAAATACATTGGGTGTGTCTATATATGGAAGAAATACATGTCTTAAAAAGCTTAGTTTAAAAAACAAAAGATAAGCAACATTTTGGTCATGTGGATGTGGGTGAGTAATGAGAGAGGGTTCTTCAACCCTCAATTAGAGGTCCAGGTCAGATATAATGACCCCCCCAGATAGGAGAGGGGGAGATATAGAGAATATGGGTGAGGGTGGGGAAGAGGGGTGGGGATTGGGGAGACATAATGATGCCCTTCAGACATCAAATCAAATCAAATAGATTTATATAGCCCTTCGTATATCAGATGATATCTCAAAGTGCTGTACAGAAACCCAGCCTAAAACCCCACGCAGCAAGCAATGCAGGTGTAGAAGCACGGTGGCTAGGAAAAACTCCCTAGAAAGGCCAAAACCTAGGAAGAAACCTAGAGAGGAACCAGGCTATGTGGGGTGGCCAGTCCTCTTCTGGCTGTGCCGGGTGGGGATTATAACAGAACATGGCCAAGACTTTCAAATGTTCATAAATGACCAGCATGGTCAAATAATAGTAATCACAGGCAGAAGAGTTGAAACTGGAGCAGCAGCACGGCCAGGTGGACTGGGGACAGCAAGGAGTCATCACGTCAGGTAGTCCTGAGGCATGGTCCTAGGGCTCAGGTCCTCCGAGAGAGAGAAAGAAAGAAAGAGAGAAAGAAAGAATTAGAGAGAGCATACTTAAATTCACACAGGACACTGGATAGGACAGGAGAAGTACTCCAGATATAACAAACTGACCCTAGCCCCCCGACACATAAACTACTGCAGCATAAATACTGGAGGCTGAGACAGGAGAGGTCAGGAGACACTGTGGCCCCATCCGATGTGACACTGTGGCCCCATCCGATGACACCCCCGGACAGTGCCAAACAGGAAGGATATAACCCCACCCACTTTGCCAAAGCACAGCCCCCACACCACTAGAGGGATACCTTACTCACCAACTTACCATCCCGAGTATAGCCCACAAAGATCTCCACCACGGCACAACCCAAGGGGGGGCGCCAACCCAGACAGGAAGATCACATCAGTGACTCAACCCACTCAAGTGACGCACCCCTCCTAAGGACGGTATGAAAGAGCCCTAGTAAGCCAGTGACTCAGACCCTATAATAGGGTTAGAGGCAGAGAATCCCAGTGGAAAGAGGGGAACCGGCCAGGCAGAGACAGCAAGGGCGGTTCGTTGCTCCAGAGCCTTTCCGTTCACCTTCCCACTCCTGGGCCAGACTACACTCAACCATATGACCCACTGAAGAGTAAAGTAAAGACTTAAAGGTTGAGACCGAGTCTGCGTCTCTCACATGGGTAGGCAGACCATTCCATAAAAATGGAGCTCTATAGGAGAAAGCCCTGCCTCTAGCTGTTTGCTTAGAAATTCTAGGGACAATTAGGAGGCCTGCGTCTTGTGACCGTAGCGTACATGTAGGTATGTACGACAGGACCAAATCAGAGAGATAGGTAGGAGCAAGCCCATGTAATGCTTTGTAGGTTAGCAGTAAAACCTTGAAATCAGCCCTTGCCTTGACAGGAAGCCATTGTAGGGAGGCTAGCACTGGAGTAATTTGATCAAATTTTTTGGTTCTAGTCAGGATTCTAGCAGCCATATTTAGCACAAACTGAGGTTTATTTAGTGCTTTATCCGGGTAGCCGGAAAGTAGAGCATTGCAGTAGTCTAACCTAGAAGTGACAAAAGCATGGATTAATTTTTCTGCATCATGTTACGTAGATGGAAAAAAGCTGTCCTTGAAACAGTCTTGATATGTTCTTCAAAAGAGAGATCAGGGTCCAGAGTAACGCCGAGGTCCTTCACAGTTTTATTTGAGACGACTGTACAACCATTAAGATTGATTGTCAGATTCAACAGAAGATCTCTTTGTTTCTTGGGACCGAGAACAAGCATCTCTGTTTTGTCTGAGTTTAAAAGTAGAAAGTTTGCAGCCATCCACTTCCTTATGTCTGAAACACATGCTTCTAGCGAGGGCAATTTTGGGGCTTCACCATGTTTCATTGAAATGTACAGCTGTGTGTCATTCGCATAGCAGTGAAAGTTAACATTATGTTTTCAAATGACATCCCCAAGAGGTAAAATATATAGTGAAAACAATAGTGGTCCTAAAACGGAACCTTGAGGAACACCGAAATTGACAGTTGATTTGTCAGAGGACAAACCATTCACAGAGACAAACTGATATCTTTCCGACAGATAATATCTTTACCAGGCCAGAACTTGTCCGTGTTGACCAATTTGGGTTTCCAATGGTTTAGAGGCCATGATTATTTTTATCATTGTGTCAAGAGATATAGTACTAAAACACTAAAATACATGCTGAATCAACTGTGACAATGACACTCGCAAGACCTATGGATATCCTCAGGGCAGTGTGTGTGTGCATGAACATGCACTTTTGTATTTGTGTCCTATTGCAGCCTATGTGCTATGTTTGTGTGTCTGTCTACTGCCTATACCATACTGCAGGTTACCTATGTCAGTACTGTGGCACGGCTGAGTGATGCATGTGTATACAGGATGTATCAGCCCAGAGAGCTACAATCACGTAGTTTCTGTCTGGATTTCCTGCATGATTCAGCCAGTCATCCAGCAGTGTGTTCCTTCTCTGCTCTCAATATTTATCCCACACCTAGAGCTCCATGATCAAGCAAATACCAGGAAACAAGCTGTGGGAATCAGCTAATCAATAGCAAAACAAATGGCTTCTATCTCAAGAGTCAATATCGACTTGGACATATCCTCCTTAACACTTAACACAAAGTCTAAAGTTTAGCCTCTCAGACTGCAGTCATTTCATTTCATTTCATTTCATTTAACCGAACGAACGCACACACATGCACGCACGTACACACGCACGCACAAACATACATACGCAGGGCCGGGACGAGCACACACGCAGACCCCCCTCCTGATCCTCACACCCCCTCCCACAACCTCTCCACTCCCTGGCACCCCAAGGGTACAGTATGAATTCAATAACACTGACACTTAGTCTAACGTTGGGTGTACTACAAAGGCAGCAAGGATCGTGGCGGGCCTGTTCGAAAGCCTGATTCATGTGTTAAATGCACACTTCTTTTATCCACTATTGAAGCATTGACATCATTAGCAGAGAGCACATCGTCTGGGGAAAGAAAAAAGGGAATGTGTGATATGAGAAGTTAACTGTTGGAGTTAGAAGGAGAGTTGGAGTTCTTGGAGCTTTGAACATGACACCCTCTCTTATCTATAGAGACTAGCATGCCCTACTGATCTGAAATGGCTTCCTCTTTTTGTCTCCTCACTCTCGCTGCCAGTAACTTTACAGTATGTAGCTGGAATCATAGATTACAGTACATGGTCACACTCTATGGAAAGTTACATAGTTAGCATGTAGTTATGTAACCCAGGTCCTGGAGTGCCGCAGTATGTGCAGGCTTTTGTTCCAACACAGCTCTAGATTGAAGACCCGAGATTAATTTAGATCCTCCAGGACCTTCACAGAGTTATCCACCCTGTGGTGGTTAGATTCTTCAAGAGTTATCCACCCTGTGGTAGTTAGATCCTCCAGGGTTATCCACCCTGTGGTAGTTAGATCCTCCAGCACCTCCTGTGAGTTATCCTCCAGGGTTATCCCCTGTGGTAGTTAGATCCTCCAGAGTTATCCACCCTGTGGTAGTTAGATCCTCCAGAGTTATCCACCCTGTGGTAGTTAGATCCTCCAGAGTTATTAACCTCTTATTAACCCTGTGGTAGTTAGATCCTCCAGAGTTATCCACCCTGTGGTAGTTAGATCCTCCAGGACTTCCAGAGTTATCCACCCTGTGGTAGTCAGATCCTCCAAAGTTATCCACCCTGTGGTAGTTAGATCCTCCAGGATCTCTAGAGTTATCCACCCTGTGGTAGTTAGATCCTCCAGGACCTCCAGAGTTATCCACCCTGTGGTAGTTAGATCCTCAAGGACCTCCAGAGTTATCCACCCTGTGGTAGTTAGATCCTCCAGGACCTCCAGAGTTATCCACCCTGTGGTAGTTAGATCCTCCAGGACCTCCAGAGTTATCCACCCTGTGGTAGTTAGAACTTCTGAGTTATCCACCCTGGGGTAGATATATCCCCCAGGACCTCCAGAGTTATCCACGCTGTTGTAGTTAGATCCTCCAGAGTTATCCACCCTGTGGTAGTTAGATCCTCCAGGACTTCCAGAGTTATCCACCCTGTGGTAGTTAGATCCTTTGAGTTATCCACCCTGTGTTAGTTAGATCCTCCAGGACTTCCAGAGTTATCCATCCTGTGATAGTTAGATCCTCCATGACCTCCAGAGTTATCCACCCTGTGGTAGTTAGATCCTCTGAGTTATCCACCCTGTGGTAGTTAGATGCTCCAGGACTTCCAGAGTTATCCACCCTGTGGTAGTTAGATCCTCCAGGACTTCCAGAGTTATCCACCCTGTGGTAGTTAGATCCTCCAGGATCCCTAGAGTTATCCACCCTGTGGTAGTTGATCCTCCAGGATCTCTAGAGTTATACACCCTGTGGTAGTTAGATCCTCCAGGGCCTCCAGAGTTATCCACCATGTGGTAGTTAGATCCTCCAGGAACTCCAGAGTTATCCACCCTGTGGTAGTTAGATCCTCCAGGATCTCCAGAGTTATCCACCCTGTGGTAGTTAGATCCTCCAGGATCTCCAGAGTTATCCACCCTATGGTAGTTAGATCCTCCAGGACTTCCAGAATTATCCACCCTGTGGTAGTTAGATCCTCCTTGATCCCTAGAGTTATCCATCCTGTGGTAGTTGATCCTCCAGGATCTCTAGAGTTATACACCCTGTGGTAGTTACATCCTCCATGACCTCCAGAGTTATCCACCGTGTGGTAGTTAGATCCTCCAGGAACACCAGAGTTATCCACCCTGTGGTAGTTAGATCCTCCAGGAACTCCAGAGTTATCCACCCTGTGTTAGTTAGATCCTCCAGGATCTCTAGAGTTATCCACCCTGTGGTAGTTAGATCCTCCAGGATCTCTAGAGTTATCCACCCTGTGGTAGTTAGATCCTCCAGGATCTCCAGAGTTATCCACCCTGTGGTAGTTAGATCCTCCAGGATCTCCAGAGTTATCCACCCTGTGGTAGTTAGATCCTCCAGTACCTCCAGAGTTATCCACCATGTGGTAGTTAGAACCCCCCAAGTGCTCCGCTATACGGTATGTCCCTGTCGGTCTGCTAACATGGTGCGTTGGAATGTTATTCAGTCAGAGTACCTGTGTGTGTGTGTGTGTGTGTGTGTGTGTGTGTGTGTGTGTGTGTGTGTGTGTGTGTGTGTGTGTGTGTGTGTGTGTGTGTGTGTGTAATACAGTATGACTATGAGAAGAGGATTCTCCAGCTAGCTCCCTATTCTCTCTTGTTCTGTTCCACAACGTTCCCAGGAGACTGTCTGACAACATCTAGTAGTACAGTGGATGTCCACTTGAGGTCTAAGGGCCCAGGGCCAGGTTTCTACTAAGCTAAGTTATGGAATTGTTTTAAGATGGTCAATCCAAATATGATCTAGCTATTTGATTTAGAAGTTTAGGACCCCTGTCAGTATATACAAATACAACAAAAGAATTTGATTACATTGATTGAATTTGGTTTTACTGCTATTAATCCATAGAAATGCATTGAATACAAAATGTAGATATCAAGATCTTAAACAGACAGATTTTGATAGGGATTTTTGTATTATGCTAATTAGATTCCCACAGTGGAGAGACATCAACTCTAGTAGTAATGTGGATGTCCACCTAAACTAAAACCTTATAGGACATGTGTGTGTCTGTGAGTGTGTGTGTGGGTGTGGGTGGATACGTGCGTGCGTGTGTGTGTGTGTGTGTGTGTGTTAAATTTAAATTGCTGTAAATCTGAGAAAGTATTGGTAGGCTTAGCTTAATTCTAGAAGGTGTTGGTAGGTATTGGTAGGCTTAGCTTAATTCTAGAAGGTGTTGGTAGATATTTGTAAGCTTAATTCTAGAAGGTGTTGGTAGGTATTGGTAGGCTTAGCTTCATTCTAGAATGTGTTGGTAGGTATTGATAGGCTTAGCTTCATTATATAAGGTGTTGGTTGTTATTGATAGCCTTAGCTTCATTATAGAAGGTGTTGGTAGGTATTGATAGGCTTCATTCTAGAAGGTGTTGGTAGGTATTGATAGGCTAAGCTTGGTTGGAGATAAAATTGCAGTGACATCTGATATTTAAAATCATTGGTTACAATTAAATATCATAATTTATGGCTATTTAGACATAGCCTGCCAGATTGTTGAAACAATTTGCTTTCCAAATTGTCGCCATAAGATTCAGTTCCAACTTCCACTCTAAAATGGACAGGGAAAATCATATAGGCTGTGCCTTGCCACTAGCTATATTTAAATGCTGTGTTATCCACAACCAACAGATATTGTCTTAATGTTTCAGAAGATACTATAATGTAATAACCACGGAATAATGTCAAAGCAATACTAGATTGATACAATATTGTTTTCCTTCCTGTCAGACCTCTGGATTCTGATTCTGCCACTCTCCATGGTGCTGAAATTGATGCTATTTGCTTGTTTGTCACAAGAGTAGAAGGTCTGATGGTGCTAAAGTAAACAGTCCCAACACCATAGCAAGGAGACAGCCTACACTGTGACTGCCCTGTCAAGGCCTGTGCATCTGGGAATGTTTGTATGTGAGTCAGAGGCCTAATCTATTTACTGAGAGTGTCTGAGGCAGGATTGGTTATCTCCCCTGTCCTCATCTACCCCATACCCCATGGCAGTCCGCAGTCCTCCCCTTCATCTCCTCTATTTTCACCAATCTCTCCCCACAACTCTCCCCCTCTCCCCTTTCTCCCCCAGACTGTGGCTGGCATTCAGACAATGAGATCACCATGGCGATATCTGTCTGCCTGTCTGTCACCGCAGAGATGTTTGTGGTTGATGTAATGTAAGCTTTTTCTCCTTAGTTACAGGGCTTATCTAGTGAGAATACAGCAAGGACAGTGATAGATAGATAGATTTATTTGACCATTTAAAACACAATACAACCACACATGTGGATAATGCATTTATTATTATTTATTTTTTCCCACCTGGAATTATAGCAGCTAACACCCCTGAACGCAGAGCCGCTAATCCTCGGCCTGCTAGCTATCTAAAGCACATTGGACTGCAGGCTTAAGAGGCCCTTCGGACATATTTCTTCGGCCACTATACATATTTTGTCAATTGGCCTGGTTTACCACATGGAGCCCTGCTGATCCATCCGCTGATGTAACTGCACGAGGGGGCCACAACAGACTTCCCTCCGTCGCGTCATCCCTCTAAGGCCTTTCTGTTAGCCTGCTAGCCCCGTGTTGCTAGCTGCCTGAAGCCACGCACTGGACTTGTGTGATCACCCGGCTCCACATGCCTTTCCCTAACGTCACCATGCCGTGTCGATTGCTGTTCTGGTTTGTAACTATTGTTTTATTTCACTGTAGAGCCTCTAGCACTGCTCAACACGCATCGGCTAACAATTTAGTTCCACCCCTCCACACATGCAGTGACATCACCTGGTTTAAATGCTATTTCTAGAGACAATATCTCTTACAGTATCACTATATGCACAGGTTTACCCCCACTGTATTCACATCCTACTATACCTTTGTCTGTACATTATGCCTTGAATATGTTCTACCGTGCCCACAAATCTGCTACTTTTACTCTCTGTTCTGAATGTACTAGGCGTCCAGTTCTGTTAGCCTTTAGCCGTACCCTTATCCTACTCCTCCTCTGTTCCTCTGGTGATGTAGAGGTTAATCCAGGCCCTGCAGTGTCTACTTCCACTCCCATCCCTAAGGCGCTCTCATTTGTTGACTTCTGCAACCGTAAAAGCCTTGGTTTCATGCATGTTCACTAGCACAGTCCACCAATCTGGATGTCCTAGCCGTGTCTGAATCCTGGCTTAGGAAGACCACCAAAAACCTTGAAATTTCCATTCCTAACTATAACATTTTCCGACAAGATAGAACTGCCAAAGGGGGCGGTGTTGCAATTTACTGCAAAGATAACCTGCAGAGTTCTGTCTTACTATCCAGGTCTGTACCTAAACAATTTGAGTTTCTACTTCTAAAAATGAACCTTTCCAGAAACAAGTCTCTCACTGTTGCCACTTGCTATAGACCACCCTCTGCCCCCAGCTGTGCCCTCGACACCGTATGTGATTTGATTGTCCCCCATCTATCTTCTGAGCTCGTGCTGCTAGGTGACCTAAACTGGGACATGCTTTACACCCCAGCCATCCTATAATCTAAGCTTGATGCCCTCAATCTCACACAATTTATCAATGAACTAGATATAACCCCAAATCCGTTAACACGGGCACCCTCATAGATATCATCCTAACTCGGGGCGGCAGGGTAGCCTAGTGGTTAGAGTGTTGGACTAGTAAGCGAAAGGTTGCAAGTTCGAATCCCCGAGCTGACAAGGTACATATCTGTTGTTCTGCCCCTGAACAGGCAGTTAACCCAATGTTCCTAGGCCATCATTGAAAATAAGAATTTGTTCTTAACTGACTTGACTAGTAAAATAAAAAAATAAAAAATAACTCACCCTCCAAATACACCTCAGCTGTTTTCAACCAAGATCTCAGCGATCATTGCCTGCATCTGTAATGGGTCAGCAAGCAAAAGACCCCCCCTCATCACTGTCAAAAAACACTTCTGCGAGTAATCCTTTCTGGCTGGGGTATCCTGGAACGACACTGACCTCATCCCGACAGTAGAGGATGCCTGGTTATTCTTTAAAAGTGCCTTCCTCACCATCTTAAATAGGCATCCCCCATTCAAAAAATGTAGAACCAGGAAAAGATATATAGCTCTTGGTTCACTCCAGACCTGTCTGCCCTTGACCAGCACAAAAACATCCTGTGGCGTTCTGCATTAGCATCGAATAGCCTCCGTGATATGCAACTTTTCAGGGAAGTTAGGAACCAAAATACACAGGCAGTTAGGAAAGCTAAGGCTAGCTTTTTTAAACAGAAATTTGCATCCTGCAGTACAAACTCAAAAAGTTCTGGGACACTGTAAAGTCCATGGAGAATAAGAGCACATCCACCCAGCTGTCCACTGCACTGAGGCTGGAAACACTGTTACAACCGACAAATCCACTATAATTGAGAATTTCAATAAGCATTTTTCTACGGCTGCCCATGCTTTTCACCTGGCTACCCCTACCCCGGTCAACTGCCCGGCACCCTCCACAGCAACCCGCCCAAGCCCCCACCATTTCTCCTTCAACCATATCCAGATCGCTGATGTTCTGAAAGAGCTGCAAAATCTGGACCCCTACAAATCAGCCGGGCTAGGCAATCGGGACCCTCTCTTTCTTAAATTATCTGCCGAAATTGTTGCAACCCCTATAACTAGCCTGTTCAACCTCTCTTTCGTATCGTCTGAGATTCCCAAAGATTGGAAAGCGGTTATCCCCCTCTTCAAAGGGGGAGACACTCTAGACCCATACTGCAGCAGACCTGTATCTATCCTACCCTGCATCTCTAAGGTCTTCAAAAGCCAAGTTAACAAACATATTACTGACCATTTTGAATCACATCTTACCTTCTCCGCTATGCAATCTGGTTTCCGAGCTGGTCATGGGTGCACCTCAGCCACGCTCAAGGTCCTTATCGATATCATAACCGCCATCAATAAGAGACATTACTGTGCAGCTGTATTCAGCGACCTGGCCAAGGCTTTCGACTCTGTCAATCCCCACATTCTTATTGGCAGACTCAACAGCCTTGGTTTCTCAAATGATTGCCTCGCCTGGTTCACCAACTACTTCTCTGATAGAGCTCAGTGTGTCAAATCGGAGGGCCTGTTGTCCGGTCCTCTGGCAGTCTCTATGGGGGTGCCACAGGGTTCAATTCTCGGGCCGACTCTCTTCTCTGTATACATCAATGATGTCGCTCCTGCTGCTGGTGATTCTCTAATCCACCTCTACTCAGACGACACCATTCTGTATACGTCTGGTCCTTCTTTGGACACTGTGTTAACTAACATCCAGATGAGCTTCAATGCCATAAAGCTCTCCTTCCGTGGCCTCCAACTGCTCTTAAATGCAAATAAAACGAAATGCATGCTATTCAACCGATCATTGCCCGCACATGCCTACCCATCCAGCATCACTACTCTGGACGACTCTGACTTAGAATACGTGGTTAACTACAAATACCTCGGTGTCTGGCTAGACTGTAAACTCTCCTTCCAGACTCACATTAAGCATCTCCAATCAAAAATTAAATCTAGAATCGGCTTCCTATTTTGCAACAAAGCTTCCTTCACTCATGCTGCCAAACATACCCTCGTAAAACTGACCATCTTACCGATCCTTGACTTTGGCGATGTCAACTATAAAATAGCCTCCAACACTCTACTTAGCAAACTGGATGTAGTCTATCACAGTGCCATCCGTTTTGTCATCAAAGCCCCATATACTACCCACCACCGCGACCTGTACGCTCTCGTTGGCTGGCCCTCCCTTCATACTCGTCGCCAGACCCACTGGCTACAGGTTATCTACAAGTCTCTGCTAGGTAAAGCCCTGCCCTATCTCAGCTCGCTGGTCACCATAGCAGCACCCACTCGTAGCACATACTCCAGCAGGTATATCTCACTGGTCACCCCCAAAGCCAATTCCTACTTTGGTTGCCTTTCCTTCCAGTTCTCTGCTGCCACAAACTGGAACGAACTGCAAAAATCACTGAAGCTGGAGATTCCCATCTCCCTCACTAGCTTTAATAACCAGCTGTCAGAGCAGCTCACAGATCACTGCACCTGTTCATAGCCCATCTATATACAGCCCATCTATCTACCTCATCCCCATACTGTATTTATTTATTTTGCTCCTTTTGCACCACAGTATTTCTACTTGCACATCCATCTTCTGCACATCTACCATTTCAGTGTTTATTTGTTATATTGTAATTACTTCGCCACCATGGTCTATTTATTGCCTTAACTCCCTTATTTGACCTTATTTGCACTCACTGTATGTAGACTTTTTTTTCTTTTTTTTCTAGTGTATTATTGACTGTATGTTTTGTTCATTCCATGTGTAACTCTGTGTTGTTGTATGTGTCAAACTGCTTTATCTTGGCCAGGTCGCAGTTGCAAATGAGAACTTGTTCTCAACTTGCTTACCTGGTTAAATAAAGGTGAAATAAATAAAATAAAATATTTTTTTACGATCATCGAGGATGACACAAAAAGGTTTGAAAACGTATTTCCATTGTGGTCCTCTTAAATAAATGGTTCAAACATTAACCAACATAAATATAGTAGTTCCAGGCTCCACAGTAGAGCCACCCTACTAGCCATACTCTGGTTAGACATACAGTATAACACATAACAAAACACAGGACAGGACCACATCATCACAGCCTAGAGCATTACATACAGACAGGACTTCTTCTGACATCCTTTTTACATGAAGTTATGTTCTTAGTAGATGCTAAGTTATGTTCTTAGTCGATGCTAATTTATGTTCTAAGTAGATGCTAAGTTATGTTCTTAGTAGATGCTAAGTTATGTTCTTAGTAGATGCCTTCTTTTCGTCTCTCCATCCCTCAATTCTCCTTTGGCCCAAAAGCCCACTATTTGAGGCTCAAACCAAGCAAGGCAAGTTATGACACATAGGCCTGATGCAGTCATGGTGAATCATCATCCTCTCTGCTCATCCAACTAGAAGTCTAGCTGGCATGAGACAATTCCCATTAATGTGGGAGCACTGATGAGCATAATTAGAATAGTCCTTTATTTGGTGAAGGAAATGTGTCTTTGGCTCTGCTACCAATCCCAACCCTCCCTGACGTCAACGACATACACTCAACATACAATAATGTGTTAGGAGCACAGGTTAGCCAGTCTGCTGCAGTGCAGCTCCTCTGGAGGTACAGTATATAGGGGAGTGCCTTGCTCTGGGGCACAAAGGTAGTGGATGGTAGCAGTGATTCTGTAAGGAAACGAGGAGAGGAAGCCACTTGGAGTATTGAGAGAGACAGTGGTAGTGGCAGGGTGTTCATGTGTTAGCAGGTCTCTGTGGAGAGGGAGATTAGCTACCCTGATGTGGATTACTGTAAATGGGTGGGTTTAACAAGCTCAGGGGTGACCAAATACACAGCACACTGTCTTCAGTCTTCTCTGAAAGAGGTTCCATGCTGTCTCCTGTCTCTCTCTTTTCTTCTCTCACTCTCCAACCCATTCCTGCCCCATGCCGGCCCATTACCGTGTGAAGCAGCCACATCTTCACTGATGTGTGTGTTTTGAGCCATTCAAACCATTTTCTGGTAACGCTGTAGTGAGCAGCCTGATGGGGTGCATGGGGTGTAGAGATAAAATGGTTAAAAGTAGAAAGATAGTGATTAGGTGTGTGTGTGTGTGTGTGTGTGTGTGTGTGTGTGTGTGTGTGTGTGTGTGTGTGTGTGTGTGTGTGTGTGTGTGTGTGTGTGTGTGTGTGTGTGTGTGTGTGTGTGTGTGTGTGTGGCCTACAGACTGTTTAATAGTGTTCAGATGGAGGGATAGGGTCTGATGCACAGCAGCTATCCACAGCCAAACACAAAGGAGGGGAGGATGGATAGAGTGTTTTTTATAGGATGATAAAACAGCCTGATGGACAGAGGGTTGGGGAAGATGAATGGTTGAGGGATGAGGTGAGAGAAAGGTAAAGGAAAATAGAGAGTGAGGGATAGAAAGAGGGGGAGGGAAAGGAGGCAGGGGGAGAAGGATTCTCACGCCCCACTAATTTGAGGACATGTCCCAGGGCACTGTTACGCTCAGGGGTTAGAAGGAGAGAGAGAAAGAGTGAGAGAGAGAGAGAGAGAGGGAGAGAGAGAGAGAGAGAGAGAGAGAGAGAGAGAGAGAGAAAGATACAGAGAGAGAGAGAGAGAGAGAGAGAGAGAGAGAGAGAGAGAGAGAGAGAGAGATAGAGAGAGAGAGAGAGAGAGAGAGAGAGAGAGAGAGAGAGAGAGAGAGAGAGAGAGAGAGACAGAGAGAGGAGAGAGAGAGAGAGAGAGAGAGAGAGAGAGAGAGAGAGAGAGAGAGAGAGAGAGAGAGAGAGAGAGAGAGAGACAGAGAGAGAGAGAGAGAGAGAGAGAGAGAGAGAGAGAGAGAGAGAGAGACCTTGAAGAGAGAAGAGAGAGAGAGAGAGAGAGAGAGAGACAGAGAGTAGAGTGAGATTGAGAGAGAGAGAGAGAGAGAGAGAGAGAGAGAGAGAGAGAGAGAGAGAGAGAGAGAGAGAGAGAGAGAGAGAGAGAGAGAGAGAGAGTGAGAGAGAGAGAGAGAGAGAGAGAGAGAGAGAGAGAGAGAGAGAGAGAGAGAGAGAGAGAGAGAGAGAGAGAGAGAGAGAGAGAGAAGACTTCTGTATACAGAGAGATTTGTCCTTGTAAAAACACTGTATATATATATATAATATGACATTTGTAATGTCTTTATTGTTTTCAAACTTCTGTATGTGTGATGTCTACTGTTAATTTGTATTGTTTACCTTACTTGCTTTGGCAATGTTAACACATGTTTCCCATGCCAATAAAGCCCCTTGAATTGAATTGAATTGAGAGGGAAGGGCAGACAGAATCATCCTGGTCAACGGAACGAGCCCAATAAGACCCATGAATGTTCTCACAACATTCGCATCAACATAACCCCAACCTAGGACAGACATTAGCAACTTCACAGGACATTGCGTGAAGTCAACTGATAGGTCACGACCCTGTCACGACACTAAGAGCAGAATGGACAGACACACACACACACACACACACACACGGACAGAGAAAAAGACCGGGAATAAGGAAGTGGCTGCACGCGAGGTCATGCAGGGCTGCCGGGGAGCGTGGGTAGTCTGGGCTATGATGTCACAGCTTGTCTCAGTCTGGTCGTTAACAGGCGACCACTCACATATTCACACGCACTTAACAGGACACTGGGATTGGAGCACAGTGACAGTAGTCATGAGTATCTGTCTCAATGTATCCCATTTATCCTCCTCTCTTCTACACCTCTTTTACTCTGCCATGGAAGCTTTCCATCTCTTAGTATGGAGGATGTTACAGTATGTAACAGTGGCTACATGGAAGCTTTCCATCTATTAGTATGGAGGATGTTACAGTATGTAACAGTGTCAACATGGAAGCTTTCCATCTACTAGTATGGAGGATGTTACAGTATGTAACAGTGTCTACATGGAAGCTTTCCATCTATTTGTATGGAGGATGTTACAGTATGAAACAGTGTCTACATGGAAGCTTTCCATCTACTAGTATGGACGATGTTACAGTATGTAACAGTGTCTACATGGAAGCTTTCCATCTACTAGTATGGAGGATGTTACAATATGTAACAGTGTCAACATGGAAGCTTTCCATCTCTTAGTATGGAGGATGTTACAGTATGTAACAGTGTCAACATGGAAGCTTTTCATCTCTTAGTATGGAGGATGTTACAGTATGTAACAGTGTCTACATCGAAGCTTTCCATCTATTTGTATGGAGGATGTTACAGTATGAAACAGTGTCTACATCGAAGCTTTCCCTCTACTAGTATGGACTTTCCCTCTACTAGTATGGAGGATGTTACAGTATGTAACAGTGTCTACATGGAAGCTTTCCATCTACTAGTATGGAGGATGTTACAGTATGTAACAGTGTCTACATGGAAGCTTTCCATCTATTTGTATGGAGGATGTTACAGTATGTAACAGTGTCTACATGGAAGCTTTCCATCTACTAGTATGGAGGATGTTACAGTATGTAACAGTGTCTACATGGAAGCTTTCCATCTACCAGAGACTGACACTATTGCTCAATCTTTCTTTTGCGAGCATTTCCACTCACACACGAACACACACACACACACACACACACACACACACACACACACACACACACACACACACACACACACACACACACACACACACACACACACACACACACACACACACACACACACACAC
>NC_088225.1:21215976-21243476 GCF_036934945.1 Oncorhynchus masou masou | reverse complement strand
GAAAGAGTTCTTCAGCTGTCCACAGAGGAGAACCCTTTGAAGAAACCTTTTTCCCCCCAGGTAGAACCCTTTTGGGTGTAAAACCCTTTCCACAGAGAGAGAGAGAATTAAAGAAAGAGAGAAAGAGTTAAAGAAAGAGAGAGAGAATTAAAGAAAGAGAGAGAAATTAAAGAAAGAGAGAGATTAAAGAAAGAGAGAGAGTTAAAGAAAGAGAGAGAGTTAAAGAAAGAGAGAAAGAGTTAAAGAGAGAAAGAAAGAGAGAGAGACAAAGAAAGAGAGAAAGAGTTAAAGAAAGAGAGAAAGAGAGTTAAAGAAAGAGAGAGTTAAAGAAGAAGAATTAAAGAAAGAGAGAGAGAATTAAAGAAAGAGAGAGAGAGAATTAAAGAAAGAGAGGGAGAATTAAAGAAAGAGAGAGAGAATTAAAGAAAGAGAGAGAGAGTTAAAGAAAGAGAGAGAGAATTAAAGAAAGAGAGAGAGTTAAAGAAAGAGAGAGAGAGAGAATTAAAGAAAGAGAGAGAGACACACACAGAGAGAGAGAGAATTAAAGAAAGAGAGAGAGAGAATTAAAGAAAGAGAGAGAGAGAATTAAAGAAAGAGAGAGAATTAAAGAAAGAAGAGAGAGAGAATTAAAGAAAGAGAGAGAATTAAAGAAAGAGAGAGAGAATTAAAGAGAGAGAGAATTAAAGAAAGAGAGAGAGAATTAAAGAAAGAGAGAGAGAATTAAAGAAAGAGAGAGAATTAAAGAAAGAGAGAGAGAATTAAAGAAAGAGAGAGAGAGAGTTAAAGAAAGAGAGAGAGAATTAAAGAAAGAGAGAGAATTAAAGAAAGAGAGAGAGTATTAAAGAAAGAGAGAGAGTATTAAAGAAAGAGAGAATTAAAGAGAAGAGAATAAAGAAAGAGAGAGAAAGAGAGAGTTTAAAGAAAGAGAGAGAAGAATTAAAGAAAGAGAGAGAGAGAATTAAAGAAAGAGAGAATTAAAGAAAGAGAGAATTAAAGAGAATTAAAGAAAGAGAAAGAGAGAGATTAAAGAAAGAGAAAGAAAGAGAGAATTAAAGAAAGAGAGAGAGAGATTAAAGAAAGAGAGAGAGAGAGTTAAAGAAAGAGAGAGAGAATTAAAGAAAGAGAGAGAATTAAAGAAAGAGAGAGAGTATTAAAGAAAGAGAGAGAGTTAAAGAGAGAGAGAGAGAATTAAAGAAAGAGAGAGAGAATTAAAGAAAGAGAGAGAGAGAGAGAGAGATGACTGTGATTATGATTGATCCCCTCTTTACACCTCTATTGTGTTAACAGCTGCTGTAGAGAGAGGTGATCATGAGGCAGTAGTCATTATGTAATCAGTGTGTGTGTGTGTGTGAGTGTGTGTGTGTGTGTGTGCGTGTGTGTTTCTGTGTGTTTCTGTGTGTGTTTGTTCAGTATGCATATTCTGACTTCCTACCTCTGAGAATTTGGGCAATTATAGCCAATTAGCGTAGGGTCCTCTGGCTGAGCTGAGCTCCCAATGCTAGTGCCTGACTGAAATAGTAAAATTGATAGAGTGATGCAACGCCAGGTGAATGTTGATCAGAGTGAGATCTGTATGACAGGATACCTCAGTACATCAGTACAGCCTATGACTAGACTACACTACACAGGACGTACAGTACTGTAGCATACACTGTAGGACATACTGTAGTATATACTGTAGGACATACTGTAGTATATACTGTAGGACGTACAGTACTGTAGCATATACTGTAGGACATACTGCAGGACGTACAGTACTGTAGCATATACTGTAGGACATACTGTAGGATGTACAGTACTGTAGTATATACTGTAGGACATACTGTAGGATGTACAGTATTGTAGCATATACTGTAGTTTATACTGTAGCATATACTGTAGGACATACTGTAGTATATACTGTAGGACATACTGTAGGATGTACAGTATTGTAGCATATACTGTAGTTTATACTGTAGCATATACTGTAGGACATACTGTAGGACGTACAGTACTGTAGCATATACTGTAGGATGTACAGTACTGTAGCATACACTGTAGGACATACTGTAGCATATACTGTAGGACATACTGCAGGACGTACAGTACTGTAGCATATACTGTAGGACATACTGTAGCATATACTGTAGGACATACTGTAGGACACTGTAGGACATACTGTAGCATATACTGTAGGACATACTGCAGGATGTACAGTACTGTAGCATATACTGTAGGACATACTGTAGCATATACTGTAGGACATACTGTAGGACGTACAGTACTGTAGCATATACTGTAGGACGTACAGTACTGTAGCATATACTGTAGGACGTACAGTACTGTAGCATATACTGTAGGACGTACAGTACTGTATCATATACTGTAGGACGTACAGTACTGTAGCATATACTGTAGGACATACAGTACTGTAGCATATACTGTAGGACGTACAGTACTGTAGCATATACTGTAGGACATACTGTAGGACATACTGTAGCATATACTGCAGGACATACTGTACTTTACATTTAATGTAGGACATGCTGTAGGATATACTGTAGGACTTGGGTTATTTATAGATGGGCTATGTACAGGTGCAGTGATCTGTGAGCTGCTCTGACAACTGGTGCTTAAAGCTAGTGAGGGAGATAAGTGTTTCCAGTTTCAGAGATTTTTGTAGTTTGTTCCAGTCATTGGCAGCAGAGAACTGGAAGGAGAGGCGGCCAAAGGAAGAATTGGTTTTGGGGGTGACCAGAGAGATATACCTGCTGGAATGCGTACTACGGGTGGGTGCAGCTATGGTGACCAGCGAGCAGAGATAAGGCGGGACTTTACCTAGCAGGGTCTTGTAGATGACATGGAGCCAGTGGGTTTGGCGACGAGTATGAAGCGAGGGCCAGCCAACGAGAGCGTACAGGTCGCAGTGGTGATTAGTATATGGGGCTTTGGTGACAAAACGGATGGCACTGTGATCGACAGCATCCAATTTGTTGAGTAGGGTGTTGGAGGCTATTTTGTAAATGCCGAAGTCAAGGATCGGTAAGATGGTCAGTTTTACGAGGGTATGTTTGGCAGTATGAGTGAAGAATGCTTTGTTGCGAAATAGGAAGCCAATTCTAGATTTATGTGAGTCTGGAAGGAGAGTTTACAGTCTAACCGGACACCTAGTTATTTGTAGTTGTCCACATATTCTAGGTCAGAACCGTCCAGAGTAGTGATGCTGGACAGGCGGGCAGGTGCACGCAGCGATCGGTTGAAGAGCATGCATTTAGTTTTACTTGTATTTAAGAGCAGTTGGAGGCCACGGAAGGAGAGTTGGCATTGAAGCTCGTCTGGAGGGTTGTAAAGACAGTGTCCAAAGAAGGGCCAGACGTATACAGAATGGTGTCGTCTGCGTAGAGGTGGATCAGACTCACCAGCAGAATCGGCCCAAGAATTGAACCCTGTGGCACCCCCATAGAGACGGCCAGAGACCCGGATAACAGGCCCTCAGGTTTGACACGCTTAACTCTGTCGGAGAAGTAGTTGGTGAACCAGGCGAGGCAATCGTTTGAGAAACCAATTTACTGTATGACATACTGTACTTTACATATAATATAGGACATACTGAAGGATATACTGTAGGAAAGAAAGTATTCAAACCCCTTGACTTGTTCAAATTAAATTGTGTTACAGCCTGAATTCAAAATGGATAAAAAACATTTTTTTTAAATACTCACCTGTCACAATCCCCATAATGATAAAGTGAAAACATGTTTTTAGATTTTTTTGTAAATTTATTGAAAATTAAATACATAAATATCTCATTTCGAATAAAATCACATTTTATTAGTCACGTGAGGCAAATACAACAGGTATTATATATGGAACAGGTTTTCCTCTAGGATGTTGCCTGTGCTTAGCTCCATTCCATTTATTTTTTATCCTGAAAAACTCCCCAGTCCTTAGCAATTACAAGCACACTCATAACATGATGCAGCCACCACTATGCTTGAAAACAGGGAGAGTGGTACTCAGTAATGTGTTGTATTAGATTTGCCCCAAATATAACACTTTGTAATCAGAACAAAAAGTGAATTGCTTTGCCAGATGTTTTGGAGTAATACTTTAGTACCTAGTTGCAAACAGGATGCATGTTTTGAAATATTTTTTATTCTTTACAGGCTTCCTTCTTTTCACCATGTCAATCAGGTTAGTATTGTTGATCCATCTTCAGTTTTCTCCTATCACAGACATTACACTCTGTAACTGTTTTAAAGTCACCATTGGCCTCATGATGAAATCCCTGAGCGGTGTCCTTCCTCTCCGGCAACTGAGTTAGATAGGATGCCTGTATCTTTGTAGTGACTAGGTGTATTGATACATCCAAAATGTAATTAATAACTTTGCCATGCTCAAATGGATATTCAATGTCAGGCACCTACCAATAGGTGCCCTTCTTTGCGAGGTATTGGAAAACCTCCCTGGTCATTGTGGTTGAATCTGTGTTTGAAATTCACTGCTCGACTGAGGGACCTTACAGATTGTTATATGTGTGGGGTACAGGGTAATTATCCAAAAAATCATGTTAAACACTATTATTACACACAGAGTGAGTCCATGCAACAAGTATTACTTGTTAAGCAAATGTTTACTCCTGAACATATGTAGGCTTGCCATAATAAAGGGGTTGAATACTTATTGACTCAAGATATTATAGCTTTTCATTTTTAATACATTTGTAAAACTGCAAGAAAAAAAATCCACTTTGATATTATGGTATATATGTAGGCCAATAATGTAGGACATAATGTAGATATACTGTATGACTTTACTGTAGGACATACTCTAGGACATACTGTAGATATACTGAAGGACATACTGTAGGACATACTCTAGGACATACTCTAGGACATACTGTAGATATACTGAAGGACATACTGTAGGACATACTGTAGGACATACTTTAGGACATACTGTAGATATACTGTAGGACATACTGTAGGACATACTCTAGGACATACTGTAGATATACTGAAGGACATACTGTAGGACATACTCTAGGACATACTGTAGATATACTGAAGGACATACTGTAGGACATACTGTAGATATACTGTAGGACATACTGTAGGACATACTCTAGGACATACTGTAGATATACTGAAGGACATACTGTAGGACATACTCTAGGACATACTGTAGATATACTGAAGGACATACTGTAGGACATACTGTAGTACATACTCTAGCATATACTATAGGACATACTGTAGATATACTGTATGACATACTGTAGTACGTACTCTAGCATATACTGTAGATATACTATAGATATACTCTAGGGTATTATTATTATGATGATATTATGGTATTGTATGTAGGCCAATAATGTAGGACATAATGTAGATATACTGTAGGACATACTGTAGGACATACTCTAGGACATACTCTAGATATACTGAAGGACATACTGTAGGACATACTGTAGTACATACTCTAGCATATATTGTAGGACATACTGCAGGACATACTCTAGGACATACTGTAGATATACTGAAGGACATACTGTAGGACATACTGTAGTACATACTCTAGCATATACTATAGGACATGCTGTAGATATACTGTATGACATACTGTAGTACGTACTCTAGCATATACTGTAGATATACTATAGATATACTCTAGGGCATACTGTAGATATACTGTAGGATATACTGTAGATATACTGTAGGGCATACTATAGATATACTGTAGGACATACTGTAGATATACTGTAGGACATTCTGTAGATATACTGTAGGACATACTATAGTATATACTGTAGGACATATTGTAGATTTACTGTAGGACATACTGTAGATATACTGTAGGACATACTGTAGATATACTGTAGATATACTGTAGGACATATTGTAGGACATACTGTAGGGCATACTTTAGATATACTGTAGGACATACTCTAGATATACTGTAGGACATACTGTAGGACATACTGTAGATATACTGTAGATATACTGTAGGACATACTGTAGATATACTGTAGGACATACTCTAGATATACTGTAGGAAATACTGTAGATATACTGTAGATATACTGTAGGACATATTGTAGGACATACTGTAGGGCATACTTTAGATATACTGTAGGACATACTCTAGATATACTGTAGGACATATTGTAGATATACTGTAGGACATACTGTAGATATACTGTAGATATACTGTAGGACATACTCTAGATATACTGTAGGACATATTCTATATATACTGTAGGACATACTGCAGATATACTGTAGATATACTGTAGGACATATTGTAGGACATACTGTAGGGCATACTTTAGATATACTGTAGGACATACTCTAGATATACTGTAGGACATATTGTAGATTTACTGTAGGACATACTGTAGATATACTGTAGGACATACTGTAGATATACTGTAGATATACTGTAGGACATATTGTAGGACATACTGTAGGGCATACTCTAGATATACTGTAGGACATACTCTAGATATACGGTAGGACATACTGTAGGACATACTGTAGATATACTGTAGGACATACTGTAGATATACTGTAGGACATACTCTAGATATACTGTAGGACATACTGTAGATATACTTTAGATATACTGTAGGACATACTCTAGATATACTGTAGGACATACTTCACCAGCAGCATACCACTGCTAGCTTGCTTCTGAAGCTAAGCAGGGTTGGTCCTGGTCAGTCCCTGTATGGGAGACCAGATACTGCTAGAAGTGGTGTTGGAGGGCCAGTAGGAGGCACTCTTTCCTCTGGTCTAAAAACTATCCCAATGCCCCAGGGCAGTGATTGGGGACGCTACCCTGTGTAGTGTGCAGTCTTTCGGATGGGACGTTAAACAGGTGTCCTGACTCTCTGAGGTCATTAAAAATCCCATGGCACTTATCGTAAGAGTAGGGGTGCTAACCCTGGTGTCCTGGTTATATTCCCAATCTGTCCCTCAAACCATCATGGTCACCTAATAATCCCCAGTTTATAATTGGCTCATTCCTCTCCCCTGTAACTATTCCCCAGGTTGTTGCTGTAAATGAGAATGTGTTCTCAGTCAACTTACCTGGTAAAATAATGGCAAAAAAAATAGTGTAGGACATAGTGTTTTTATTAGCCTATTGTGCTGTAGCCTTTAGTAACCCACTTGCAGCTTTTGGCATCTTCTCATGACCCTCTGAACAAAGGAACAAATGAGTCACGGTCCAAAGGCACTCATTCTCTGTTCACCAGGGGATCTCACTCCAGGGCTGTAGCTTCCATCAGGGTATTTATAGAGGACATTTGGGGAAATAATAAATCATAAATAAAGTTCAACTTCCATTGTTGAAGCATTGCTGTACCATTTTGTATTATGTTTTAATACCTTTCTGAAGCTGCGAGTGAGAACCAATTACATTTCATCACTCTGTGATGCGTACTCTCTCTCTCTCTGTGTCTTTCCCCTCCCCTCCCCTCCCTCCTTTCTTTTCCTCTCCCCTCCCCTCCCCTTCCCTCCCCTCCCCTCCCCTCCTTCCTTTTCCTCTCCCCTCCCCTTCCCTCCTTTCAACTCTCCATTCTCCCCTGTGGAGACAGTGGAGGTCACAGTTCTCTAGCCTCTCTGGACAGTGTGTGTGTACGCTGTGTATATCCATGCATATGTCTGGAAATGTGTGTGTATGCACAAGTGTGTTTGCAGGACTTTGATCCCCTCTCCTCCCTTTGCTCTGACCACTCAGGGGGAAAGCAGAAGCTTTATCTGAACAGTATTATTGCAGTAAATGAGATGTCATGGTCAGCTCACCATGAAGCCAGTCTGACCTTCCTTTGACTCACATCTCTCCTGTCTGAAGGTGTGTCATTGAGGCAGAAGCGGAGGGAGAGAGGGATGGATGGAGGGAGGGGGTGAGAGAGAGGGAGGGAAGGAGGGAGGGAGAGCGAAGAGAAAGAAAGGGATGAGAGAGGGAGGGAGCAGAAGGAAAAGAGACAGAGAGAGGGGGAGAGAGAGGGAGAGAGAGAGACAGAAAGGAGGCAGGGATGGAAGGAGTTATGGACCTTAAGGAAGAGAAAGGGAGGCAGTGCGGTAGAGAAGAGTGAGCAGAGTGATCTTGGTTTGTGGCAGACTGGGTCTGTTCAGATACTGAGTTTCAGTGTGTGTGACAGAGAGGATCCCAGTTTGTCTACAGTTGAGTTTGAGATGAGATGGACTGAGTGTTCGAGTGTGTTCATGTGTGTGTGTTTGTGTCTAGCTCCACATCAGTCAGAGTGCTGTCTGCTGATAGAATGATGGAGAAAAGTAGCTTCACATCAGTCAGAGTGCTGTCTGCTGATAGAATGATGGAGAAAAGTAGCTTCACGCTGTCTGCTGATAGATTGATGGAGAAAGTAGCTTCACGCTGTCTGCTGATAGAATGATGGAGAAAAGTAGCTTCACACTGTCTGCTGATAGATTGATGGAGAAAAGTAGCTTCACACTGTCTGCTGATAGATTGATGGAGAAAAGTAGCTTCACGCTGTGTCTGCTGATAGATTGATGGAGAAAAGTAGCTTCACGCTGTCTGCTGATAGATTGATGGAGAAAAGTAGCTTCACGCTGTCTGCTGATAGAATGATGGAGAAAAGTAGCTTCACACTGTCTGCTGATAGATTGATGGAGAAAAGTAGCTTCACACTGTCTGCTGATAGATTGATGGAGAAAAGTAGCTTCACACTGTCTGCTGATAGAATGCCCATTCATGAATTCCCATCTGTGTTTAGAAGTGCAACTGAAGCACAAAATTAGTCTGATGCCGAGCAGAAATTACAATGAGAAGCTTTTTAGATCTGCGTTTACAAAACACAGCAATATATTTATTTTGCATTTGATCTTTCTATGGGATTGAGGTCAGGGCATAGTGATGGCCACTCCAGTACCTTGACTTTTTTGTCCTTAAGCCATTTTACCACAACTCTGGAAGTATGCTTGGGGTCATTGTCCATTTGGAAGACCCTTTGAGATGTTGCTTCAATATATCCACATAATTTTCCTACCTCATGATGCCATCTATTTTGTGAAGTGCATCAGTCCCTCTTGCAGCAAATCACCCCCACAACATAATGCTGCCACCCCCGTGCCTCACTGTTGGGATGGTGCTCCTAGACTTGCAAGCCTCCCTCTTTTTACTCCAAACATAACGATGGTCATTATGGCCAAACAGTTCTATTTTTGTTTCATCAGACCAGAGAACATTTCTCCAAAGAGTACGATCTTTGTCCCCTTGTGCAGTTGCAAACCATAGTCTGGCTTTTTTTATGGTGGTTTTGAAGCGGTGGCTTCTTCCTTGCTGAGCGGCCTTTCAGGTTATGTCCATATAGGACTCATTTTACTGTGGATATAGATACTTTTGTACCAGGTTTCCTCCATCTTCACAAGGTCCTTTGCTGTTGTTCTGGGATTGATTTGCACATTTTGCACCAAAGTTAATCTCCTGAGCGGTATGACGGCTGCGTGGTCCCATGGTTTTTATACTTGTGTACTATTGTTTGTACAGATGAACGTGGTACCTTCAGGCATTTGGAAATTGCTCCCAAGGATGAAGCAGACTTGTGGAGATCTACATTTTGTTCTGAGGTCTTGGCTGATTTCTTTTGATTTTCCTATGATGTCAAGCAAAGAGGCAGTGAGTTTGAAGGTAGGCCTTGAAATACATCCACAGGTACACCGCTGATTGACTCAAATTATGTCAATTAGCCAATCAGAAGCTTCTAAAGCCATGACATCATTTTCTGAAATTTTCCAAGCTGTTTAAAGGCACAGTCAATTAAGTAAATGTAAACTTCTGACCCACTGGAATTGTGATACAGTGAATTATAAGTGAAATAATTTGTCTGTAAACAATTGTTGGAAAAATGACTTGTGTCATACACAAAGTAGATGTCCTAACCGACTTGCCAAAACTATAGTTTGTAAACAAGAAATGTGTGGAGTGGTTGCAAAACGAGTTGTAATGACTCCCACCTAAGTGTATGTAAACTTCCCACTTCAACTGTATATATATATTTATATTCCGGACTCTGGCACTGCTTGTTCTGATATTTCTTAATGTTGTTCTTTTTGCTTTTTGTATTATGTGCGTATTGTTTTGTTTTGCTAGGCATTATTATTGCACTGTTGGATCTAAAAACACAAGCATTTCTCTGCACCTGCGATAACATCTGCAAACCTGTGTACGTAGACAATAATCTTTGATTTGATTTGATTTTGAAGAAGGAGAGAAGGGTGGCAGAGAGAGGTTGAACGAAAAGAGGAAAGGGAGCATACAATGGAGGGAGGATGAAGTAGGTGAAGGACAGAATAAAGAAGGAAGAGAGATGGAGGTAGAGAAAGAAAGGAGGAGACAGGGAAGGGGCTGTTGCTAGGGACAACAGTACAATAATGAACCGAAGACTCCCACACATTCCCTGCTTTATTTTCCTATTTTCCTTCTCTGATTCTCTTTGTCCTTCCCTGCTCCCACTTTCTTCCCTCACTTTCTCAGTTCCCTCCTGCCAACCAATTCTTTTGAACACATCCCTCTCCTCTCCCCAGTCCTTATTGCGTGTCTCTGTATTGCTCCCTCTTCCCCATCTCTGCCTCTCTCCCTTGTTCCCACCCACTCTCAAGCATCTATCCCCCGGCTATTCCCCCTTTCTTCCCTCTGTTCATCAGAGAACCCCAGCTGACATAAAACCATAACACCCTCCCTCCTTCTCTTGCCCTCTTTTTCTAACTCCATCCTTCCCTCTTTTCCCTCCCTCCCCCTCTCTCTTGCTCTCTCGCTCTCTCACTCCCTCTCCCTCTCTCTTTCTCTCTCTCTCTGCTCCCATATGTCTAGGGTTTTTATTTCTGTCAGATTAAGGCATCTAGCAGCAAGCTAGAGGAGATTTCCCCTGGCACCTCCCATCCACCACTCTCTCCTCTCCTCTTCTCTCCCATCCACCACTCTCTCTCTCCTCTCCTCTTCTCTCCCATCCACCACTCTCTCTCTCCTCTCCTCTTCTCTCCCATCCACCACTCTCTCTCTCTCTCTCTCTCTCTCTCTCTCTCTCTCTCTCCTCTCCTCTTCTCTCCCATCCACCGCTCTCTCTCTCTCCTCTCCTCTTCTCTCCCATCCACCGCTCTCTCTCCTCTCCTCTTCTCTCCCATCCACCACTCTCTCTCTCTCCTCTCCTCTCCTCTTCTCTCCCAACCACCACTCTCTCTCTCCTCTCCTCTTCTCTCCCATCCACCACTCTCTCTCTCTCTCTCTCTCTCTCCCATCCCATCCACCGCTCTCTCTCCCTCTCCTCTTCTCCCATCCACCACTCTCTCTCTCCTCTCTCCCCATCCACCGCTTCTCTCCCATCCACCAGTCTCTCTCTCCTCTCCTCTCTCTCTCCCACTGCCATCCACCGCTCTCTCTCCCTCTCCTCTTCTCTCCAATCCATCCACCGCTCTCTCTCCCCCTTTCCACTTCTCTCCCATCCACCACTCTCTCTCTCTCTCTCCACCGCTCTCCTCCCTCCTCTTCTCTCTCATCCACCGCTCTCTCTCTCCTCTCCTCTTCTCTCTCATCCACCACTCCCTCTCTCCTCTCCTCTTCTCTCCCATCCACCACTCTCTCTCTCCTCTCCTCTTCTCTCATCCACCACTCCCTCTCTCCTCTCCTCTTCTCTCTCATCCACCACCGCTCTCTCTCTCCCTCTCCTCTTCTCTCCCATCCACCGCTCTCTCTCTCTCCTCCCCTCTCTCTTCTCTCTCCCATCCACCACTCTCTCTCTCCTCCTCTCCCATCTCTCTCTCTCATCCACCACTCTCTCTCTCTCTCCTCTCTCTCCCATCCACCTCTCTCATCCACCGCCCTCTCTCTCCTCTTCATTCCTTTCCACCTCACTATCTCTTTCCTCTTCTCTCCCATCATTCCCTCTCTCCTCTCCTCTTCTCTCTCATCCACCACTCCCTCTCTCCTCTCCTCTTCCACCACCCTCTCCCATCCACCACTCTCTCTCTCTCCTCCTCTTCTCTCTCTCCCTCTCTCTCCTCTCCTCTTCTCTCCCATCCACCACTCTCACTCTCTCTCTCCTCTTCTCTCTCATCCATCCACCACCACTCTCTCTCTCTCTCATTCTCTCTCCTTCCACCTCACTATCTCTTTCCACTTATCATTCCCTCTCTCCTCACCTCTCCACCTCCATCCCTCTTTGACTTATCCAGAGTCCATGCTGCATGCATGTGAATGCTGTTTCACCAATCACAACACTGTTTCAATAGCTTGTCTGATCTGTCCCTCTCCATTTGTCTTTTTTGCAGCTCGTGGTCATACATCCCAGTGGGTTCTATGCTGTGAGTCTCTACAGCAGTATCGAATCCCAGTAGTCTGGACCACAACCACAAACAACCAGTGACGGCTGTAGGACCACTCCACTAGACCGAAACTCAACCATAGACCGTTAGAGGACTTCTCCCTCTTCCGCTACCTCACTTACCAAAACCACTGTGGCATGGGAGGAAGAGGAGGAAGAAAGAAGATCATTCCCAGAAGGAGAGTAATCATCAGTGAAGAGAAGAGGTGATGCTTCTGGATTAAGAACGACAGACAGACAGCAGACCAAGAGACAGGCAGATCAGGTAAAGGCAAACTGAGCAAACTGTCTCTTTCCTATTTCTAACATTATGTTCTAAAGGACGCTCCGGCTCAGGAACAGCTGTGCAGTGTTTGTTAAGCATCGTTGGATGTTCTCTTCTGTCAGGGTTTGTCAGGGCCCTATTCATTAGGGCACATGGTAAAAAACAAAGACAAGTTCAGATAGTCCTTCCCTGTTTGTCTGTTTTCTTGCCACTTGGTGCCTAATGTATATGACCCAGATAGTGGCCCTTACATTACCCTAGGGGGTAATTGGGGTTAGGGGTACGGTTCGCCGTGGGGTCAAGGGGTCAAGTTTTCTTTGTCTGGGCTTCACATTAGCTGCCATGTCCTTAACCAGGCGGTAAGGGAGTTTCTGATTGACCTAAGGTGGCCCAAGGATCTGGGCCAAGGCAGGTCACGTTACAGTGCCAACTTCAATGACGTCACTTTATTGAGTCCAGCTCTCTTTTTATCACTGGCACACTTCTGGCTCTAGACTCAAGCATTTAGCTCCCTTTTTGAGGAATTGTGTTTGTGTGTGTGTGTGCGTGTGTGTGTGCGTGCGTGTGTGTGTGTATGTGTGGCTGGTTTGCTCACTTCCCAGTGCCTGCTGGGAAGTGTTTGGTTGGTGGGGCGAGAGGGAAGTCAGATTGATGTTTAGTTGGTGGGGCTAGAGGGAAGTCAGATTGATGTTTAGTTGGTGGGGCTAGAGGGAAGTCAGATTGATGTTTAGTTGGTGGGGCTAGAGGGAAGTCAGACTGATGTTTAGTTGGTGGGGCTAGAGGAAGTCAGACTGATGTTTAGTTGGTGGGGCTAGAGGGAAGTCAGATTGATGTTTAGTTGGTGGGGCTAGAGGAGGTTTAAGTCAGACTGATTTTTAGTTGGTGGGGCTAGAGGGAAGTCAGATTGATGTTTAGTTGGTGGGGCCAGAGGGAAGTCAGACTGATGTTTAGTTGGTGGGGCTAGAGGGAAGTCAAACTGATGTTTAGTTGGTGGGGCTAGAGGGAAGTCAGACTGATGTTTATTGGTGGGGCTAAAAAAGTCAGACTGATGTTTAGTTGGTGGGCCTCGAGGAAGTCAGACTGATGTTTAGTTGGTGGGGAGAGGAAGTCAGACTGATGTTTAGTTGGTGGGGCCAGAGGGAAGTCTGATTTTAGTTGGTGGGGCTAGAGGGAAGTCTCAAGAGATTATATTTTTGTCTGACTGATGTTTAGTTGGTGGGGCTAGAGGGAAGTCAGACTGATGTTTAGTTGGTGGGGCTAGAGGGAAGTCAGATTGATGTTTAGTTGGTGGGGCGAAGGGAAGTCAGACTGATGTTTAGTTGGTGGGGCTAGAGGGAAGTCAGATTGATGTTTAGTTGGTGGGGCTAGAGGGAAGTCAGATTGATGTTTAGTTGGTGGGGCAAGAGGGAAGTCAGATTGATGTTTAAATGGTGGGGCTAGAGGGAAGTCAGATTGATATTTAGTGGGGCTAGAGGGAAGTGGTGGGGCTAAGGGAAGTCAGATTGATGTTTAGTTGGTGGGGCTAGAAAGTCAGACTGATGTTTAGTTGGTGGGGCTAGAGGGAAGTCAGACTGATATTTATTGGTTCTGGCCTAGAGGGAAGTCAGATTGATGTTTAGTTGGTGGGGCTAGAGGGAAGTCAGACTGATGTTTAGAGGCTAGAGGGAAGTCAGACTGATGTTTAGTTGGTGGGGCTAGAGTGAAGTCAGATTGATGTTTAGTTGGTGGGGCTAGAGGGAATTCAGATTGATGTTTAGAGGCTAGAGGGAAGTCAGACTGATGTTTAGTTGGTGGGGCTAGAGGGAAGTCAGATTGATGTTTAGTTGGTGGGGCTAGAGAAAGTCAGACTGATGTTTAGTTGGTGGGGCTAGAGGGTCAAGTCAGACTGATGTTTAGTTGGTGGGGCTAGAGGGAAGTCAGACTGATATTTAGTTGGTGGGGCTAGAGAGAAGTCAGATTGATGTTTAGTTGGTGGGGCTAGAGGGAAGTCAGATTGATGTTTAGAGGCTAGAGGGAAGTCAGACTGATGTTTAGTTGGTGGGGCGAGAGGGGAGTCAGACTGATGTTTAGTTGGTGGGGCTAGAGGGAAGTCAGATTGATGTTTAGTTGGTGGGGCTAGAGGGAAGTCAGACTGATGTTTAGTTGGTGGGGCTAGAGGGAAGTCAGACTGATGTTTAGAGGCTAGAGGGAAGTCAGACTGATGTTTAGTTGGTGGGGCGAGAGGGAAGTCAGACTGATGTTTAGTTGGTGGGGCGAGAGGGGAGTCAGACTGATGTTTAGTTGGTGGGGCAGATTGATGTTTAGAGGCTAGAGGAGTCAGACTGATGTTTAGTTGGTGGGGCTAGAGGGAAGTCAGACTGATGTTTAGTTGGTGGGGCTTAAGGGGAGTCAGACTGATGTTTAGTTGGTAAATGGCTAGAGGGAAGTCAGACTGATGTTTAGTTGGTGGGGCTAGAGGGAAGTCAGATTGATGTTTAGTTGGGGCCCTTTGATGTTTAGTTGGTGGGGCTAAGTCAGACTGATGTTTAGTTGGTGGGGCTTAGCTGGAAGTCAGACTGATGTTTAGTTGGTGGGGCTAGAGGGAAGTCAGACTGATGTTTAGTTGGTGGGGCTAGAGGGAAGTCAGACTGATATTTAGTTGGTGGGGCTAGAGAGAAGTCAGATTGATGTTTAGTTGGTGGGGCTAGAGGGAAGTCAGATTGATGTTTAGAGGCTAGAGGGAAGTCAGACTGATGTTTAGTTGGTGGGGCTAGAGGGAAGTCAGATTGATGTTTAGTTGGTGGGGCTAGAGGGAAGTCAGACTGATGTTTAGTTGGTGGGGCTAGAGGGAAGTCAGACTGATGTTTAGTTGGTAAAATTAGGGCAGACTATTTTTAGTTGGTGGGGCTAAGTCAGACTGATGTTTAGTTGGTGGGGCTAGAGAAAGTCAGATTGATGTTTAGTTGGTGGGGCTAGAGGGAAGTCAGATTGATGTTTAGTTGTCACTGGAAGTCAGACTGATGTTTAGTTGGTGGGGCTAGAGGGAGTCAGACTGATGTTTAGTTGGTGGGGCTAGAGGGAAGTCAGATTGATGTTTAGTTGGTGGGGCTAGAGGGAAGTCAGACTGATGTTTAGTTGGTGGGGCTAGAGGGAAGTCAGACTGATGTTTAGTTTAGAGGGAAGTCAGACTGATGTTTAGTTGGTGGGGGAAGTCAGATTGTTGAGGGAAGTCAGACTGATGTTTAGTTGGTGGGGCTAGAGGGAAGTCAGACTGATGTTTAGTTGGTAGTTCAGACTGGCTAGAGGGAAGTCAGACTGATATTTAGTTGGTGGGGCTAGAGGGAAGTCAGACTGATGTTTAGTTGGTGGGGCTAGAGGGAAGTCAGATTGATGTTTAGAGGCTGATCAGATTGATGTTTAGTTGGTGGGGCTAGAGGGAAGTCAGACTGATATTTAGTTGGTGGGGCTTAGACTGATAAGTCTAGATTGATGTTTAGTTGGTGGGGCTAGAGGGAAGTCAGATTGATGTTTAGTTGGTGGGGCTTTAGAGGTGAAGTCAGACTGATGATTTAGTTGGTGGGGCTAGAGAGAAGTCAGATTGATGTTTAGTTGGTGGGGCTAGAGGGAAGTCAGACTGATGTTTAGTTGGCTCGAGGGAAGTCAGACTGATGTTTAGTTGGTGGGGCTAGAGTGAAGTCAGATTGATGTTTAGTTGGTGGGGCTAGAGGGCCCCAGACTGATGTTTAGTTGGTGGGCCTAGAGGGAAGTCAGATTGATGTTTAGTTGGTGGGGCTAGAGGGAAGTCAGACTGATGTTTAGTTGGTGGGGCTAGAGGGAAGTCAGATTGATGTTTATAGAGGCTCGAGGGAAGTCAGACTGATGTTTAGTTGGTGGGGCGAGAGGGGAGTCAGACTGATGTTTAGTTGGTGGGGCCAGAGGGAAGTCTGATGTTTAGTTGGTGGGGCTAGAGGGAAGTCAGACTGATGTTTAGTTGGTGGGGCTAGAGTGAAGTCTGATGTTTAGTTGGTGGGGCTAGAGGGAAGTCAGACAATGTTTAGGGGGCTAGAGGGAAGTCAGACAGATGTTTAGGGGGCTAGAGGGAAATCAGATTGGTCTGATTCATGTTTAGTTGGTGTGGCTAGAGGGAAGAATGTGAGCAGCGTGACACTTGGTTTCATTTAGTGCTGTTGTACTCAAGGCCACACAATCTCTCTCTTTATCCACGCACACACACACACACACACAGTTGGGCATATATCCCTGGATCTTTCGTTGTTAACTGCAGTATCCTGCTGTGTTTGACAGTCGGGGCATAGAGAGAGGGGATGAGTAGCAGTCTTTATTCCTCTACAGCCCTGTATTATCCCATCTCTCTTCTCCTCTAATACCTATTCCAATGGCAGTGCTGTCATTATGGGCTGACAGTAGTATCGAAGACAGCTATTATATTCTGTGGTTTCCTGGGTTGTTTCTGCTTCAGTCTCTGGGGTACAATAGGAGGCATGACAGGGACCTTGTGGTTCTGGTGCTCCCTGCTACTGGGGATCACAAGACATCTGTTAACACTAGAACCTGCTAGAGTCCCATTTTGCACATTTTTATGTTATGTAACATTTACAACCTTGGCAAGTATTAAGAACCCTTGAACTTTGCGACCTGATTTGCCACATTTCAGGCTTCAAACATAAAGATATAAAACTGTATTTTTTTGTGAAGAATCAACAACAAGTGGGACACAATCATGAAGTGGAATTGACATTTATTGGATATTTCAAACTTTTTTAACAAATCAAAAACTGAAAAATTGGGCGTGCAATATTATTCAGCCCCTTTACTTTCAGTGCAGCAAACTCTCTCCAGAAGTTCAGTGAGGATCTCTGAATGATCCAATGTTGACCTAAATGACTAATGATGATAAATACAATCCACCTGTGTGTAATCAAGTCTCCGTATAAATGCACCTGCACTGTGATAGTCTCAGAGGTCTGTTAAAAGCGCAGAGAGCATCATGAAGAAAAGGAACACACCAGGCAGGTCCGAGATACTGTTTGAAGAAGTTTAAACCATTTGGATACAAAAAGATTTCCCAAGCTTTAAACATCCCAAGGAGCACTGTGCAAGCGATAATATTGAAATGGAAGGAGTATCAGACCACTGCAAATCTACCAAGACCTGGCCGTCCCTCTAAACTTTCAGCTCATACAAGGAGAAGACTGATCAGAGATGCAACCAAGAGGCCCATGATCACTCTGGATGAACTGCAGAGCTACAGCTGAGGTGGGAGACTCTGTCCATAGGACAACAATCAGTCGTATATTGCACAAATCTGGCCTTTATGGAATAGTGGCAAGAAGAAAGCCATTTCTGAAAGCCATAAAAAGTGTTGTTTAAAGTTTGCCACAAGCCACCTGGGAGACACACCAAACATGTGGAAGAAGGTGCTCTGGTCAGATGAAACCAAAATTGAACTTTTTGGCAACAATGCAAAACGTTATGTTTGGCGTAAAAACAACGCAGCTCATCACCTTGAACACACCATCCCCACTGTCAAACATGGTGGTGGCAGCATCATGGTTTGGGCCTGCTTTTCTTCAGCAGGGACTGGGAAGATGGTTAAAATTGATGGGAAGATGGATGGAGCCAAATACAGGACTATTCTGGAAGAAAACCTGATGGAGTCTGCAAAAGACCTGAGACTGGGACAGAGATTTGTCTTCCAACAAGACAATGATCCAAAACATAAAGCAAAATCTACAATGGAATGGTTCAAAAATAAACATATCCAGGTGTTAGAATGGCCAAGTCAAAGTCCAGACCTGAATCCAATCGAGAATCTGTGGAAAGAACTGAAAACTGCTGTTCACAAATGCTCTCCATCCAACCTCACTGAGCTCGAGCTGTTTTGAAGGAGGAATGGGAAAAAATGTCAGTCTCTCGATGTGCAAAACTGATAGACATACCCCAAGCGACTTACAGCTGTAATCGCAGCAAAAGGTGGCCGCTAACAAAGTATTAACTTAAGGAGGCTGAATAATTTTGCACGCTCATCAATTTTTCAGTTTTTGATTTGTTAAAAAAGTTTGAAATATCAATAAATGTTTTCGTTCCACTTCATGATTGTGTCCCACTTGTTGTTGATTCTTCACAAAAAAGTACAGTTTTATATCTTTATGTTTGAAGCCTGAAATGTGGCAAAAGGTTGCAAAGTTCAAGGGGGGCGAATACTTTCGCAAGGCACTGTATTTAACTAGGCAAGTCAGTTAAGAACTAATTCTTATTTATAATGATGGCCTACCCCATCCAAATCCAGACAACGCTGGGCCAATTGTGTGCCACCCTATGGGACTTTCAATCATGGCCAGTTGTGATACAGCCTGCAATCGAACCAGGGTCTGTAGTGATGCCCCTAGCACTGAGATGCAGTACTTTAGACCGCTGCACCACTCGGGAGCCCCTGATGCATATCAACCCGCTAGGTGCAGCCCAGCACTTGATAAATAGTGCATCAACTATTAGAAAGGATTCAGTACATGAATAAATATTTGTGGACGTATATCAAGAAACAACAACAACAATAGTTATTTGTTTTGATAGAGTCAAGGATTTGTTTTATATAATTCTACAAAGTCCTAGAAAAAACGTAGGTCTATAGCCGATGTTAGTTTCCCTTCCAATAAAACCATTACATGTAATCCATTTGTAACGCTTGTCGTCTGTGGAAAGAGAGGAGGACCAAAATGCAGCGTGATGATTATCCATTTTAATTGAATACTTTAACAACGAACAAAAAACAATAAACCGACAAAATGGCCGAAGACGAAACAGTCCCGTACCGTGACCACAGGAAACAGGAACAATCACCCACAACCCACAATACGAAACAGGCTACCTAAATATGGTTCTCAATCAGGGACAACGATTGACAGCTGCCTCTGACTGAGAACCATACCAGGCCAAACACAGAAATAGAAAATCATAGACAAACTAACATAGACAACCCACCAAACTCACGCCCTGACCATACTAAAACATAGGAACTCCGGTCAGAACGTGACACCGTTGGTCAGTTGATTTGTAGATGGGGCAGTAATAGAGTTATAGTGCTGAATAACGACCAGTTACAGACCAGCTCCTACTGACAAGTAGGTAAAAGATCAGAATAATATAAGGTGTGCATGTTCAATGATTTGCTGTATTCCTCAACAAAAGCACCAGTGCAGAAACAACTGTAATGAATTGCATTAAATAAAAGCATATTTTAATTGTACGTTTATTATGTTGCTAGTTTTTGCCTAGTAGCCAGAGCAATGCTGCTGTGTGTGTGGGCATGTGCTTAATGCAGTGACAGCACGGATATTCTTGGAAAAAGTGACATTTGCAAATAGAGCTGCACCTCTTGAATTCTGAGAGTTATTTTAGAAATATCAGAACATGCTCTTTATGATACTATATAAAATCTAAATTATTTACCTGCATGTGACTGAAGAAGGAGTTAAATGTATGATCTTTTCCCTGCATCTGTAAATGACAAGATGCGTCCATCTCCTCAGGTACAATTTGACAACTGATAGGCCTAATATTGTCACTCATCAGATTATTGTCAATTTAATATTGTCTATAGGCTAACTCTTATTATGTGTGAAATGTGTTTTGGTGTAGTTTAGGGGTAGTTTGCTGTGCAGGCTGTTTGTTTCCCGAGGTGTAATGCGTCTGTGTGTAGCGGGTGAGATGAGTCAGGCGCAGGACAGCAGATATGAGTAATGAAAGCAATTTTACTCAAATAATACAACAATACACGTCGTATAAATACAAGGCCACAAATACAGACTGCAATACAATAAAAAAACACTCACAAGTCATTACAAACATGGGGGAACAGAGGGTTAAATAATGAACAAGTAATTGGGGAAGTGAAACCAGGTGTGATAAGACAAAGACAAAACAAATGGAAAACGAAAAGTGGATCGATGATGGCTAGAAGGTCGGTGACGTCGACCGCTGAACGCCGCCCGAACAAGGAGAGGGACCAACTTCGGCGGAAGTCGTGACACGCTCATCAAGTTGGATAGAGTCAAGGATATGTTTTGTATTATTCTAAATGCCTTCTGCAACACATAGCATGTTTTCCTTTCCCTTACAATACATTAGTAATAGTTATAGTAAATAAAACAGTCCCATGACAGCATCTTTTACAAAGTCAAACATAAAAGAGAATGTTATCAACCAGCAAGGTGTTTGCTTCTGATAAAAAGGCATAACACAAACTGAAACTTACACTATTCTTTCTAAATGAAATCAACCTCTTCACCCTCCTTATCATTCAGTTAGGCCTCATTTAAATGAAATCAACCTCTTCACCCTCCTTATCATTCAGTTAGGCCTCATTTAAATGAAATCAATCTCTTCACCCTCCTTATCATTCAGTTAGGCCTCATTTAAATGAAATCAACCTCTTCACCCTCCTTATCATTCAGTTAGGCCTCATTTAAATGAAATCAACCTCTTCACCCTCCTTATCATTCAGTTAGGCCTCATTTAAATGAAATCAACCTCTTCACCCTCCTTATCATTCAGTTAGGCCTCATTTAAATGAAATCAATCTCTTCACTCATTTAAATTCACTTGTGAAGTAAGGTGCACAATTATCGCCCATTCCTCCATTTGTCATTCATTCAGTGAGGAGAGAACTGAGATGCATTAGCACCTATCTGGGTAGCAACGTCCTACAGCGCATTGTCTTGGCAGGTTAAGTTTAGAAATAGGTGTGAAAAACGGTAATAAGGTCATTTCAAACATCTGACAAATGAGCTGTGTAAAATCCTAATATTTAGGATAAGTTTTTTTTTTACAAAATCAAAGGCTAGTGACCGTTGGCGGTTCTAGTGTTAATGGATGTGTATTAGTATGGAGAGGTGAGAAGTGGTCTGGGGGGGGCGTAGTTCAGACACTGTGTTACAGCTGTACGGCTAGTCAGGCTTACAAAGCACTCATCCCTCACCTCTATCCCTCTCTTTCTATATCCTCCCTTATTCTCCTTCTCTCTCCTCTCTCTCTAGCTCTCTGTCAGTGTCTGTCTGCACAACTCTGTGATCTGTATGTAACGAGAGTTTAATGTTTTATTTTCTTAAAGAGGATTGGTGAGTGGCCCCGACGGCGCAGACTGAAGCTGTGTGTGTATTAAACCATACGGGCGACGCCTAGATAACACCCTCCGTAGCCGTATGTGTGTGTGTGTGTCATTAAACCATACGGGCGACGTTTACCTAGATAACACCCTCCGTAGCCGTAGTGTGTGTGTTAACTGTGTATTAAACCATACGGGCGACGCCTAGATAACACCCTCCGTAGCCGTAGTGTGTGTGTGTGTGTATTAAACCATACGGGCGACGCCTAGATAACACCCTCCGTAGCCGTAGTGTGTGTGTGTGTGTGTATTAAACCATACGGGCGACGCCTAGATAACACCCTCCGTAGCCGTAGTGTGTGTGTGTGTGTCATTAAACCATACGGGCGTTTACGCCTAGATAACACCCTCCATAGCCGTAGTGTGTGTGTGTGTGTATTAAACCATACGGGCGTCATTAACTGCCTTCAGATAACACCCTTGTAGCCATAGTGTGTGCCTGTGTACGTGTGTTTGTGTGTGCGTTTGTTTATCGGGGCGGCGGTAGCCTCAAGGTTAGAGAGGCGGGCTGATAACTGGAATGCTGCAGGTTCCAGCCCCCAGGAGAACCTGTATATCATATGTCAGAGTCATTAACTGGTACATTCATTGTTTATACTTAGCAAGGCACTTTACCCATAAGTGCTATGGAATGCCGTTTGGGTCAGAACCCATCTCATTATCTGATGTGTCAAATAAGCTTATTGACCAATCAGGATTTTAATATGACTTCACGTCACATAATAATTGAACACGTACATTCATTGTTTACGTAGTGATGACGCTACCACTAGTATGTCATATGTCAGAGTCATTAACTGGTACATTCATAGTTTACGTAGTGATGACACTACCACTAGTATGTCATATGTCAGAGTCATTAACTGGTACATTCATTGTTTACGTAGTGATGACAGCTACCACTAGTATGTCATATGTCAGAGTCATTAACTGGTACATTCATAGTTTACATAGTGATGACACTACCACTAGTATGTCATATGTCAGAGTCATTAACTGGTACATTCATAGTTTACATAGTGATGACACTACCACTAGTATGTCATATGTCAGAGTCATTAACTGGTACATTCATTGTTTACGTAGTGATGACACTACCACTAGTATTTCATATGTCAGAGTCATTAACTGGTACATTCATTGTTTACGTAGTGATGACACTACTACTAGTATTTCATATGTCAGAGTCATTAACTGGTACATTCATTGTTTACGTAGTGATGACACTACCACTAGTATTTCATATGTCAGAGTCATTAACTGGTACATTCATTGTTTACGTAGTGATGACACTACCACTAGTATTTCATATGTCAGAGTCATTAACTGGTACATTCATTGTTTACGTAGTGATGACACTACCACTAGTATTTCATATGTCAGAGTCATTAACTGGTACATTCATTGTTTACGTAGTGATGACACTACCACTAGTATTTCATATGTCAGAGTCATTAACTGGTACATTCATTGTTTACATAGTGATGACACTACCACTAGTATTTCATATGTCAGAGTCATTAACTGGTACATACATTGTTTACATAGTGATGACACTACCACTAGTATTTCATATGTCAGAGTCATTAACTGGTACATACATTGTGCTGTGATGCCTGTGAAGTTTAGTCTGGCTCAGCTGCCGCGGCCCCACGAGGCAGACACACTCTTCCCCAAGCTCTGGAACTGCTAGTCAGAAAAAAGCTATTGATGGATGCAAACATAGTTCTCCCCCAAAAACACAACCAAAACCAACTGCAAATGCATCCAACACGTTTGTAGAGTCACAAGCTTGATATAGTCACTGCATCCAAGGATATGGGGTCCAAGAATCATTTGCATTCATTTCTAACGGTAAAACAGATGAAAATATCCTGAAATAAAAGGGGACATTCTGTAGTGTCGCCTCATATAAATTTAATCTCAAATCAAAATGCTGGAGTACAGAGCCAAATGAAATGTTTTAGCTTCACTGTCCAAATAAATCCGTATGGGAGTGTATAATGCTACATGTGTCCTTGGAGTTCTTTGATATAACAAAAGGTAATTCATTTGTTGTAGTTATTTTATTAGTGTGCTTGCTTCAGCAAGGTTAGGGTGCTGACATATAGCTTTTTGAAACCATTACTTTTTGTCCTCCCCAAAATCTCCCATTCACACCAATGTTACGCCTTCAACATTCTGAACCTCCCATCCACTTCAATGTTACGTCTTCAACATTCTAAATCTCCCATCCACTTCAATGTTACGTCTTCAACATTCTAAATCTCCCATCCACTTCAATGTTATGTCTTCAACATTCTAAACCTCCCATCCACTTCAATGTTACGTCTTCAACATTCTAAATCTCCCATCCACTTCAATGTTATGTCTTCAACATTCTAAACCTCCCATCCACTTCAATGTTACGTCTTCAACATTCTAAACTCCCATCCACTTCAATGTTACGTCTTCAACATTCTAAACTCCCATCCACTTCAATGTTACGTCTTCAACATTCTAAACCTCCCATCCACTTCAATGTTACGTCTTCAACATTCTAAACTCCCATCCACTTCAATGTTACGTCTTCAACATTCTAAACCTCCCATCCACTTCAATGTTACGTCTTCAACATTCTAAACCTGGCATTGTTCAATCAGCTATAACATCACACATTTTAGCTACTGTTAGCCTTTCATGTACAGAAAATAATAGAATAGAATAACTATATTTTTCCCTTGAGGGAACTTCTTTTTTTGGTAAGAGGTGGCATGTCACCTCTCCATCCATCCCTTCAAACATGTCATTATGAGTTCTAATGGAATTATTGATTCGATGTTGTCTGTAGAACTGACTCATAGTTAAAACACAGAAACTGAGATTTATAATGTCAGAAACGTACTCTAGGGGGGTGTATGGATTCAGAGAGGATGGAGTGTTCAGTTATTTAAACACTGTCACAGTCCAATAGTTGCACAGTTACACACCGCGTATCTGATTGTATTGTGTTGTTGTTTGATACCAACTTGTCTAATTTCTAATTTGCCCATGATGATTAACTGTTTGTTAGTTTTGAATGGGATACCATGTACTCTTTCGTTCTCCTATTCTGTCTCTCTTTCTCCTGTTCTCTCTACTGTTGTAATTCAGTCCAGTTGAGTTTCATATGAGGCCTGGTTGCTCCATACAGAACATCTGTGAGTGTCAGTGATGCTATGAGAGATGAGAGGTAGAGAGATGAGAGATATAGAGAGGTCAGTGACTCCTCTCTCCACTACCAGTCTTTGAGCACGTTAGAGTCACTATCTACTAAACGTTAACCATGTGCAGAAGGAGAAACAGAGGGAGGAAGAGAAGGAGAAGGATAGAGGGAAAATGATTCTATACAGTGCATTCGGAAAGTATTCAGACCACTTGACTGTTGTTAGGTTACAGCCTTATTCTAAAATTGATTCAATCATTTTTTCCCCCTCATCAATCTACACACAATACCCCATAATGACAAAGCAAAAACACGTTTTTAGAAATTTTTGCAAATCTAAATGAAAAACTGAAATATCACATTTACATAAGTATTCAGCCCCTTTACTCAGTACTTTGTTTATGCACCTTTGGCAGCGATTACAGCCCCCAGTCATCCTGGGTATGACGCTACAAGCTTGGCACACCTGTATGTGGGGTGTTTCTCCCATTTTTGTATTATTTTATGTTATTTTTATTTTACCTTTATTTAACTAGGCAAGTCAGTTAAGAACAAATTCTTATTTACAATGACGGGCTACCCCGGCCAATCTTCTCTGCAGATCCTCTCAAGCTCTGTCAGTTTGAATGGGGAGCGTTGCTACACAGCAATTTTCAGGTCTCTCCAGAGATGTTCGATCGGGTTCAAGTCCGGATTTGGGTTGTGCACTAATTTGTTCTAACTCTCTCTCTCTCTCCATCTACCTCCCCCCCCCAATCTCTCTCTCTCTCTCTATCGCTCTCTCAATTCAATTCAAGGGTCTCTCTCTTTCTATCGCTCTTTCAATTCAATTCAAGGGTCTCGCTCTCTCTCTCTCTCTATCGCTCTCTCAATTCAATTCCAGGGTCTCTCTCTCTCTATCGCTCTCTCAATTCAATTCCAGGGTCTCTCTCTATCGCTCTCTCAATTCAATTCAAGGGTCTCTCTCTCTCTCTATTGCTCTCTCAATTCAATTCAAGGGTCTCTCTCTCTCTCTATCGCACTCTCAATTCAATTCAAGGGTCTCTCTCTCTCCCCCCCCCTCCCCCATATCCCTCTCCCCCTCCCCCATCTCTCTCTCTCCTTCTCTCTCTCTTTCTCTTTCTCTCTCTCTCTCTCTCTCTCTCTCTCTCTCTCTCTCTCTCTCTCTCTCTCCCTCTGTCCCCCTCCCCCATCTCTCGCTTTCCCTGTCAGACAGCCTCTATCTCTCTATATCTACCTTTCTCTCTCTCATGCATACATGCACACACACACGCAGAATAAAGGCGGCCTGATATGTCAGGAAGCAGAATAGGGGTATGTAGTGGTTGAATGTACGTGATGGGTGGAGCGAGGGGAATAGTAAAGAGAGGGAGAGAGTAGAGATGGAAGGGTCATGGGGTAAGAGGTGAAATGGTGAGGTGGAGGACTGTAAAATGGGAGGAGAGGGCAACTTCAAAAGCTGTGAATGAAAAAAAAGAGGGAGATTGAGAACATGGCTCAGGCAAACAGGATAAAAAGGTTGACTTATCCTAGAGAGAGAGAGAGAGAAAGGGAAATAGTGAGACAGACAGAGAGAGAGAGAGAAAGGGAAATAGTGAGACAGACAGAGAGAGAGAGAAAGGGAAATAGTGAGACAGACAGAGAGAGAGAGAAAGGGAAATAGCGAGACAGACAGAGAGAGAGAAAGGGAAATAGTGAGACAGACAGATAGAGTTGTACAGACTCAGCGAGCATAGCCTTGCTATTGAGAAAGGCCGACGTAGGCAGACATGGCTCTCAAGAGAAGACAGGCTATGTGCTCACTGCCCACAAAATGAGGTGGAAACTGAGCTGCACTTCCTAACCTCCTGCCCAATGTATGACCATATTAGAGAGACATATTTCCCTCAGATTACACAGATCCACAAAGAATTCAAAAACAAATCCAATTTTGAAAAACTCCCATATCTACTGGGTGAAATTCCACAGTGTGCCATCAGAGCAGCAAGATTTGTGACCTGTTGCCACGAGAAAAGGGCAACCAGTGAAGAACACGCACCATTGTAAATACAACCCATATCTATGCTTATTTATTTTATCTTGTGTCCTTTACCATTTGTACATTGTTAAAACACTGTATATATATATATATATATGTATATATATATAATATGACATTTGTAATGTCTTTATTGTTTTGAAACTTCTGTATGTGTGATGTCTACTGTTAATTTTTATTGTTTATTTCACTTTATATATTATCTACCTTACTTGCTTTGGCAATGTTAACACATGTTTTCCATGCCAATAAAGCCCTTGAATTGAATTGAATTGAATTGAATAGAGAGAGAAAGGGAAATAGTGAGACAGACAGATAGAGAGAGAGAGAGAGAGAACTGGAATTAGTGAGACAGACAGATAGAGAGAGAGAAAGGGAAATAGTGAGACAGACAGACAGAGAGAGAGAAAGGGAAATAGTGAGACAGACAGATAGAGAGAGAGACAGATGCAGTCACAGAAAGTGAGATCGTGCAAATGAGGTAGAGGCCAGAAAAACACAAAATAA
>NC_088225.1:21200976-21210976 GCF_036934945.1 Oncorhynchus masou masou | reverse complement strand
CTACAGTGTGCGCCATATGGAATCCGCTGGAAGTTTAATGACCATATATGGTATGTTTTCTTATACTGAATTATAGACTGTAGCTCCATGGTGTACAGTGTATTCGGAAAGTATTCAGACCCCTTGACTTTTTCCACATTTTGCTACACATTTTGACCTCAGACTGGGGCAAAGGTTCACCTTCCAACAGGGCAACGACCCAAAGCACACAGCCAAGACAACGCAGCAGTGTCTTTGGGACTCTGAATGTCCTTGAGTGGCTTAGCCAGAGCCCGAACTTGAACCAGCAACGCTCCCCATCCAACCTAACAACCTAACAACCTAACAACCTAACAACCTAACAACCTGTGCAGCAACGCTCCCCATCCAACCTAACAACCTAACAACCTAACAACCTAACAACCTGTACAGCAACGCTCCCTATCCAACCTAACAGAGCTTGAGATTATCTGCAGAGAAGAATGGGAGAAACTCACCAAATACTGTTGTGCCAAGCTTGTACCGTCATACCCAAGAAGACTCCAGGCTGTAATCGCTGGCAAAGGGGCTTCAACAAAGTACTGAGTATGTGTCTGAATACTTATGTAAATGTGATTTTTCCATTTCTAAAAACCTGTTTTTGTTATGTCATTATGGGGTATTGAGTGTAGATTGATGATGGAAAATAAAACAATTTAATCAATTTTAGAATAAGGCGTAAACATAGCAAAATGTGGAAAAAGTCAAGGGGTCTGAATACTTTCTGAATGCACTGTATATGAGGGTAGAGTAGGAAGTGAAGACACACCCACAACAACATCAAATCAAATCCAATCAAATTGTATTGGTCACATTCACATGGTTAGCAGATGTTAATGGGAGTGTAGCGAAATGCTTGTGCTTCTAGTTCCGACCGTGCAGTAATATCTAACAAGTAATCTAACAATTTCACAACAACTACCTTACATACACAAGTGTAAAGGAATGAATAAGAATATGTACATAAATATATATGAGTGATGGCTGTGCGGCATAGGCAAGATGCAGTAGATGGTATAGAGTACAGAATATACATATGAGATGAGTAATGTAGGTTATGTAAACATTATATAAAGTGGCATTGTTTAAGTGACTAGTGATACATTTATTACATCCAATTTTTAATTATTAAAGTGGCTAGACATTTGAGTCAGAATGTTGGCAGCAGCCACTCAATGTTAGTGATGGCTGTTTAAGAGTCTGATGGCCTTGAGATAGAAGTTGTTTTTCAGTCTCTCGGTCCCTGCTTTGATGCACCTGTACTGACCTCGCCTCCTGGATGATAGCGGAGTGTACAGGCAGTGTCTTGGGTGGTTGTTGTCATTGATGATCTTTTTGGCCTTCCTGTGACGTCGGGTGGTGTAGGTGTCCTGGAGGGCAGGTAGTTTGCCCCCGGTGATGCGTTGTGCAGACCTCACGACCCTCTGGAGAGCCTTACGGTTGTGGGCGGAGCAGTTACCGTACCAGGCGGTGATACAGCCCGACAGGATGCTCTCGATTGTGCAGCTGTAAAGGTTTGTTAGTGTTTTTGGTGACAAGCCAAATTTCATCAGCCTCCTGAGTTTGAAGAGGCACCGTTGTGCCTTCTTCACCATGCTGTCTGTGTGGGTGGACCATTTCAGTTTGTCTGTGATATGTACGCCGAGGAACTTAAAACTTTCCACCTTCTCCACTGCTGTCCCGTTGATGTGGATAGGGGGGTGCTCCCTCTGCTGTTTCCTGAAGTCCATGATCATTTCCTTTGTTTTGTTGACGTTGAGTGTGAGGTCATTTTCCTGACACCACACTCCTTGAGGGCCCCACCTCCTCCCTGTAGGCCGTCTCGTCGTTGTTGGTAATCAAGCCTACCACTGTTGTGTCGTCTGCAAACTTCATGATTGAGTTGGATGCGTGCATGCCCACGCAGTCATGGGTGAAAAGGGAGTACAGGAGAGAGCTGAGAACGCACCCTTGTGGGTCCCCAGTGTTGAGGATCAGCGGGGTGGAGATGTTGTTTCCTACCCTCACCATCTGGGGGCGGCCCGTCAGGATGTCCAGGACCCAGTTGCACAGGGTGGGATCGAGACCCAGGGTCTCAAGCTTGATGACGGGTTTGGAGGGTACGATGGTGTTAAATGCTGAGCTATAATCAATGAACAGCATTCTTACATAGGTATTCCTCTTGTCCAGATGGGTTATGGCAGTGTGCAGTGTGATTGCATTGTCGTTGGACCTATTGGGGCGGTAAGCAAATTGGAGTGAGTCTAGGGTGTCAGGTAGGGTGGAGTTGATATGATCCTTGACTAGTCTCTCAAAGCACTTCATGATGAAGGAAGTGAGTGCTATGGGGTGATAGTCGTTCAGCTCAGTTACCTTAGCTTTCCTGGGAACAGGAACAGGAACAATGGTGGCCCTCTTGAAGCATGTGGGAACAGCAGATTGGGATAGGGATTGGTTGAATATGTCCGTAAACACACCAGCCAGTTGGTCTGCGTATGCTCTGAGGAAGCGGCTATGGATGCCGTCTGGGCCTGCAGCCTTGCGAGGGTTAACACGTTTAAATGTTTTACTCACGTTGGCCACGGAGAAGGAGAGCCCGCAGGTTTTGGTAGCGGGCCATGTCAGTGGCACTGTATTGTCCTCAAAGCGAGCAAAGAAGTTGTTTAGTTTGTCTGGGAGCAAGGCGTCGGTGTCCGCGACAGGGCTGGTTTTCTTTTTGTAATCTGTGATTGACTGTAGACCCTGCCACATACGTCTCGTGTTTGAACCATTGAATTGTGACTCTACTTTGTTTCTCTACTGACGCTTAGCTCCCGAGTGGCGCAGCAGTCTAATGCACTGCATCACAGTGCAATATGTGTCACTACAGAGCCTGGTTAGTTTCCAGGCTGTATCACAAACGGCCGGGATTGGGAGTCCCATAGGGTGGTGCACAATTGACCCAGCATCGTCTGGGTTAGAGTTTGGCCGGGGTAGGTCAACATTGTAAATTAGAATTTGTTCTTAACTGACTTGCCAAGTTAAATAAAGGTTAAATAAAAAATAAATAAAAAACAGTGCGGATTATATTAGTCGAACAACAGGATTTGGCTAAGTAGTTAGATAGTTAGCTAGTCAGGCTAGCTGTAGTTTAGTTAGACTAACCAGATGGGGCCTACGGAGAAGTTTACCTACCAGTACATTTATATTGTTTCCCGCTTTATAGTGTTTCCTGTGTTATGAAAAATACTCCTTTGAAAGTCTTATAATACTTACCTGTACAAGTACATCCCGGGGTAGAGGAGGTGCTGAATACACTCATCCATAAAGGTGATGAAGTGGAGTCTGATGGAAAGGGAAAAGGTGCTGATAGTGCAGTGAGAAGTACAAAGTTACAGCCTCCACAGATTCTGTCTGGGCATTAATTGAACCCTTTACACCAAGCCTGCTATATGCCCATTGACTCCATTGCTGATTCTATTCCTAGTGTTGTTGTGTCTAAGGAGCAGATGGAGTGGAGTCATGGCTGTGCCAGAGTTGGTTCATCTCACAATCAACAGTATCGGCATACAAATCTAGTAATACTTGCGCTAGTTGTAATTCTATAATCACAGTACATTTTGTTCCATGGCTTGTTTGCCTGGTTACGGACAATGTGTTCCAGTGAGTGTAATTGTGTATTCCTTCTCTAATGATAATCGAAGCAAGAACATTTCGAGCTTGCAGAGTCACACACATGGAGAAGAGGGAGGTGGGGAGGGAGGGAGGGAAAGAGAGAGATGCCCAATGCAGGGTTTTTGGATTTATTCATTAGAAAAGCTCAACACCATTAGATAAATATGTTGATATGTATATATTTTATGACAATTTGTCTTTGCATGTGTGAGTGGGTGCATGTGTGTGTGCAATGCATGCATGAATGCATCAGTGCTTTGCACGTGTGAGTGACTCTGTGCAGATTGTCTGACTGCAGTACTGGCCTCTCCCTGCCTGTCTGCTCCCTATTAAAATGGTTTGTCAGCATGTGCTGCTAAATAGTCTGCCTCACAGTCTCATTAGCCAATGGGGAGGCTTCAGACGGCTGCTCTATGGCCTCTATGGGTTTATATTCCAGCCAACCTTTATTGGATCCGTTTGTATTATTGAGAAAGACATTTAACAGAGCACACACTACACAAAATAAAGCAACCAATTGCTTAATCAACGTTATTATTCTGCGAGTTGACTTCAAAAGGACAAACATTTGAGCTAATGTGTTAACAGATTGTTTACTCAACAAACTGCTCGAAGTGAGCTGAATTTGAACATGTTTGATATGTAAAAATACAAATGAGTGTTTTATCGAAAACCTTCAAAACCACGCCATTCATCAACATAATTCCCAACATGCTCTATTGCAGGTTCATTTTAAGAATGGTTTGTTTCAAAACTTGTGTTTTGCATTAACATTGATTGGTTAATTAATCTGATGCTACACAAAGATGAATAAAACTATTCTAAACTAATCCAGTCTGTTGGACTTAGTTCACCTGTTACTGAGATGGCTGTTCCATTTTAGATTGATTAATGAGACTACCAAAATAATCTTCCCTAACCCCACATTCATTCCAAATGCAGGTTACAGTTGATTAAAAGTTTCAATTGTTGGATATCCTCGCTCTAGCATGATTCCAGTAGGAATTACACTTTGCAAGCCAACATAATGTGACTTGGGTTTGATGTGAACTGTAAACCAGGAGTTTCAGGCTTGTGTATTATGGTGTAACTAGGCCCTCAAAGAAAGGCCTTGTGCTGTATGTTATGTATTGTCATAAAGAGTTTAGTTTTAAAGATAATATATTCACCTAGACACTTTGTTGGTGAAGAATACATGACTGAAAGCCATTGAATACAATAACCATGTCTCTGTCATTAGCAAATGCAGTCATGGGTGGTAATTCACTCGAAAGGCATGGCACACTGGGAAATTTGCAAATAAGGTAGAATACATTCTCAAGTTGAATTGTATGTTCACTCAACCTAAAATTAAAAGTTGACTGAACTTATAATTCAGAATGTTTGTTGGTTCAGCTAATATGCCCAAAATGTTGAGCAAACTAGAAATCGTATTTCAGCTGGTTGCCTTGATATTTTAAGTTGAATCAACCCATCTTTGTCTACTGTGTAACCATCACCTCCCTTAACACCTCATCAACACTTCCCCACCAATCCTTATACTCTCTCTCTCTCTCTCTCTCTCTCTCTCTCTCTCTCTCTCTCTCTCTCTCTCTCTCTCTCTCTCTCTCTCTCTCTCTCTCTCGCCCTCTCTCAGCAGACCATAGCGGCTGCTAAATGAACTCATTAGATATGTTTAATGGCTATAGATGGGGATTAGCCTAGCTTGTCACGCTGTGGAAATCAGGTCATGCTGAATCAGCGGGGCAGCATTGCTACGCTATGCTAATGGCGGCAGCTAGCATATGCTAGCATAACATTGTGTTTTATACTGTACTGGAGAGACCTAGTATAAGCTAACATACAGTGCCTTCGGAAAGTATTCAGACCCCTTGACTTTTTTCACATTTTGTTATGTTACAGCCTTATTCTAAAATGGATTATATAAATAAAACATCCTCAGTAGTCTACATACAATACCCCATAATGACAAGGTGAAAACAGAATTTTTAAAATGTTTGCTAATTTATAAAACATGTAAAACAGAAATACCTTATTTACATAAGTACACAGACCCTTTGCTATGAGAATTGAAATTGAGCTCAGGTGCATCCTGTTTCCATTGATCATCCTTGAGATGTTTTTACAACTTGATTGAAGTCCACCTGTGGTAAATTCAATTGATTTGACATGATTTGGAAAGGCACATATCTGTCTATGTAAAGTCCCACAGTTGACAGTGCATGTTTGAGCAAAAACCAAGTCATTCGGTCGAAGGAATTGTACTTAGAGCTCCCAGACAGAATTGTGTCGAGGCACAGATCTAGGGAAGGGTACTAAAATATTTCTGAAGCATTAAAGGTCCCCAAGAACACAGTTGCCTCGTCATTCTTAAATGGAAGAAGTTTGGAACCACCAAGACTCTTCCTAGAGCTGTCCGCCCGGCCAAACTGCGCAATCGGAAGGCCCTTGTTAAGGAACCCGATGGTCACTCTGACAGCGCTTCAGAGATGGGAGAACCTTCCAGAAGGACAACCATCTCTGCAGCACTCCACCAGGCAGGCCTTTATGGTAGAGTGGCCAGACGGAAGCCACTCCTCAGGAAAGTGGCACATGACAGCCTACGTGGAGTTTGCCAAAAGCCACCTAAAGACTCTCAAACCATGAGAAACAAGATTCTCTAGTCTGATGAAACCAAGGTTGAACTCTTTGGCCTGAATGCCAAGCGTCACGTCTGCAGAAAACCTGGTATTATCCCTACGGTGAATTATGGTGGTGGCAGCATCATGCTGTGGGGATGGTTTTTTTGGGGGGGGGACTATTCAGGGTTGAGGCAAAGATTAACGGAGCGAAGTACAGAGAGATTCTTGATGAAAACCTGCCCCAGAGCGCTCACAACCTCAGTCTGGGGGCGAAGGTTCACCTTCCAACAGGACAATGACACACACAGCCAAGACAAAGAAGGAGTGGCTTTGGGACAAGTCTCTGAATGTCCTTGAGTGTCCCAACAAGAGCTCGGACTTGAACCCAATCGAACATCTCTGGAGAGACCTAAAAATAGCTGTGCAGCAACGCTCCCCATCCAACCTGAAGAGCTTGAGAGGATCTGCAGAGAAGAATGGGAGAAGCTTGTACCGTCATACCCAAGAAGACTCAAGGCTGTAATCGCTGCCAAAGGTGCTACAACAAAGTACTGAGTAAAGGGTCTGAATATTTATGTACATTTGATATTTCAGTAGTTTATTTTTTTATACATTTACAAAAATGTATATAAACCTGTTTTTGCTTTGTCATCATGGGGTATTGTGTGTAGATTGATGAGGGGAAAAAACAATTTAATCCATTTTTGAATAAGACTGTAATGTAACAAAATTCAAGGGGTCTGAATACTTTCCGAATGCACTGCACCATTGTGTTTTACTCTGGAGAGACCTAGCGTAAAGCTAACAGGATATTTTACATTGGTATTCTGCTCCACATGCTCCCCGGAGGCCTATAAGACCCTATGATTGTCACGGCCGTTGTTGGTGGAAGAAGGTGAGGACCAATGCGCAGCGTGCTATGGGTTCATGATGTAAATGTTTAATGAATCAAACTGAACACTGAAATATAAAACAACAAAGTGAAAGAACGAAACGACAACGAAACAGTCCTGTCTGGTGAAGACACACAACAGAAAAGAATCACCCACCACTCAAGGGTGGAAACAGGCTACCTAAGTATGGTTCTCAATCAGGGACAACGATTGACAGCTGCCTCTGATTGAGAACCATACCAGGCCAAACACAGAAATCCCAAATCATAGAAAAAAGAACATAGACTGCCCAGCCCAACTCACGCCCTGACCATACTAAAACAAAGACAAAACAAAGGAACTAAGGTCAGAACGTGACAATGATCCATAACCACTCCTATTAAATCTAATATTCCTTATAAATAGATTTGTATACAAATTGTAAAATATACAGGACAAATACACATAAATCCTTCCTCCAAATTACATATTTTCATTTACATAAAATAATGCCTCAGAGCTGAAGACCCACACTGATGCTGCATCCACCACTAAATGATGTAACGTGAAGCAATACTTCTATGATTACAGACCATATACAAAGAGTAAAAACTTTCAAAGGACTATAGCCAGTAACTGAAAGGTTGCAGGTTCGAATACCCAAGCCGACAATGTGAAAAATCTGTCGGTGTCCTTGAGCAAGGCACTTAACCCTAATTTTCTCCAGGGGTGCCGTACTACTATGGCTGACCCTGTAGAACAACACACTTCACTGCCTATCCAGTGTATGTGACAATACAACCTCTTCATTTTTCTACCAAGTTTTAACGCTTTGTGTTGTGCGGTCTATGAATGAGAGATATTTGTATAGAGACGAGCGCACAACCTCCTGCTAACCCTGAGATGAAGGACACCCAGTCAGTGTACCCTGCTATGTTACCCTGCTTAGAGTGGAAGGCATGACTATGGATTTATGTCTCTTTAAATGGAACTCATACCTAGCTGAATGGAGGGAGAGAGGGATGGAGGGAGAGGAACAGGTATTTAAGGATAAGTTTTCTTCCCTCCGTCAGACTGTCAAAGAGGAGCGCAGTGGAGAGAGAGAGAGAGAAAAATGGAGGGAGAAAGATAGAGAGAGAAAAATGGAGGGAGAAAGAGAGAGAGAAAAAAGGGAGAGGGAGAATGATAGGGAGAGAGCTAAAAAAAGGGAGAGAGAGAACGATAGGGAGAGAGAGCTAAAAAAAGGGAGAGAGAGAACGATAGGGAGAGAGAGCTAAAAAAAAGGGAGAGAGAAAAGGAGCAGGTACAATACAATAATGACTTCTCCAAACTTCTAACAGCCTAGAGGACAATGATAAGCCATAATGAGTGTGTTTTTCATTTCAGCTTGCTCTACATTTCACTGCCTCACTTTGCTCTCTCTCTTTTTTTGACTCTCTCTTTCTCTCTCTTTGTCTCTCTCTTTGTCTCTCTCTTTGTCTCTCTCTTTGTCTCTCTCTTTGTCTCTCTCTTTCTCTCTCTCTTGGTCTCTCTCTTTGTCTCTCTCTTTGTCTCTCTTTCTTTCTCACTCTGTTTCTGTCTCTCCCTTTTTTAGCTTGCTGTCTAACTATCCTGTCTGCCTGCCTGTCGGCCTGCCCCTCCATCCTTCCTTCCGTCTGTCTGTTTGTCTGTCTCACTTCTCACTTCCCCCTCCCTCCTTACTCTCTCTCCTTCCATCCATCTCCCTATCTCTTGGTCAGTGTCTATGATGAGTCAGATAGAGAGTGCTTTAACTACCTCAGTGTGGTTTGATCTATAATTCATCTCTACAGGGGTTCCTATACTGAAGACTCTCTCCCTCCTTCTGAAGACACACCACTCTGCAGGGGGGAGTGGGGTTGAGAGGTTTGGAGGAGTGAGGGGGTGAAAATTGCCACTCCAGTTTGTCTCATCCAAAAACTACTCAGGTTTATTCTCCTCTCTCTCTCTCTCTCTCTCTCTCTCTCTCTCTCTCTCTCTCTCTCTCTCTCTCTCTCTCTCTCTCTCTCTCTCTCTCTCTATCTCTCTCTCTCTCTCTGATGCTACATACTGGGGTCTGTCTCAGTGTCTGCTTCTATGCTACAGTATTTACTAGGGAAACGTATGTGTACATTGCCAAAGCAAGGGACATAGATAAAAAATATAGATAAAAAAACAAAAGTGAAATAAGTAATCAAAAATGAACAGTAAACATTACACTCACAAGTTTCAAAGGTATAGCCACATTTAAAATGTCACATTATTCATGTCATTTTCTCTCCTCTCTCTCTTTCTCTCTTGCTCTCTCTCTCTCCCTCTCCATCTCACTTCTGTATTCTGCATTATCTCAGCTTACAGCAACTCTGATGTTCTCCATGACTCATTGAAATGATTGATTCATATACGTGAATCCCATTTAGATTCACAATGTGTGATGCTTCAAAACACCTATGTTTTAATTGGCTGTCTCAAAGGAATGTAGAACCTGGTGATTTGGCACAGAGGGTGTCACGTGGAAAGACATCCTGTTTGTCTGTGTGTTTGTTTATTTGTTTGTTTGTTTGTTTGTTGATGTTTATAATTGAGGCGCTGACTAGGCTTGCTCACCCACCACCAAAAACAAACATGATTGTTTAGTTACGGCCAGCTGGTTGCAATGGAGACAGAGATGGAGGGACTGTGTGGAGGAGGAAGAGAAGGAGATAGAGATGGAGGGACTGTATGGAGGAGGAAGAGAAGGAGACAGAGATGGAGGGACTGTGTGGAGGAGGAAGAGAAGGAGACAGAGATGGAGGGACTGTGTGGAGGAGGAAGAGAAGGAGACAGAGATGGAGGGACTGTGTGGAGGAGGAAGAGAAG
>NC_088225.1:21189817-21200476 GCF_036934945.1 Oncorhynchus masou masou | reverse complement strand
CTCTCCTCTCTCTCTCCCATCCACCACTCTCTCTCCTCTTCTCTCCCATCCACCACTCTCTCTCTCCTCTTCTCCCCATCCACCACTCTCTCTCTCATCTTCTCTCCCATCCACCAGTCTCTCTCTCTCTCTCCTCTTCTCTCCCACCCACCACTCTCTCTCTCCTCTCCTCTTCTCTCCAATCCACCGCTCTCTCTTTCCTTTCCACTTCTCTCCCATCCACCACTCTCTCTCTCTCCTCTCCTCTCCTCTTCTCTCTCATCCACCGCTCTCTCTCTCCTCTCCTCTTCTCTCTCATCCACCACTCCCTCTCCCCTCTTCTCTCCCATCCACCACTCTCTCTCTCCTCTCCTCTTCTCTCATCCACCACTCCCTCTCTCCTCTCCTCTTCTCTCTCATCCACCACTCTCTCTCTCCTCTCCTCTTCTCATCCACCACTCTCTCTCTCTCCTCTCCTCTTCTCTCTCATCCACCACTCTCTCTCTCTCCTCTCCTCTTCTCTCTCATCCACCGCCCTCTCTCTCCTCTTCATTCCTTTCCACCTCACTATCTCTTTCCACTATCATTCCCTCTCTCCTCTCCTCTTCTCTCTCATCCACCACTCCCTCTCTCCTCTCCTCTTTTCTCCCATCCACCACTCTCTCTCTCCTCTCCTCTTCTCTCTCATCCACCACTCTCACTCTCCTCTCCTCTTCTCTCTCATCCACCACCCTCTCTCTCTTCTTCATTCCTTTCCACCTCACTATCTCTTTCCATTATCATTCCCTCTCTCCTCACCTCTCCACCTCCATCCCTCTTTGACTTATCCAGAGTCCATGCTGCATGCATGTGAATGCTGTTTCACCAATCACAACACTGTTTCAATAGCTTGTCTGATCTGTCCCTCTCCATTTGTCTTTTTTGCAGCTCGTGGTCATACATCCCAGTGGGTTCTATGCTGTGAGTCTCTACAGCAGTTCGGAATCCCAGTAGTCTGGACCACAACCACAAACAACCAGTGACGGCTGTAGGACCACTCCACTAGACCGAAACTCAACCATAGACCGTTAGAGGACTTGTTCCGCTACCTCACTTACCAAAACCACTGTGGCATGGGAGGAAGAGGAGGAAGAAAGAAGATCATTCCCAGAAGGAGAGTAAATCATCAGTGAAGAGAAGAGGTGATGCTTCTGGATTAAGAACGCAGACAGACAGCAGACCAAGAGACAGACAGGCAGATCAGGTAAAGGCAAACTGAGCAAACTGTCTCTTTCCTATTTCTAACATTATGTTCTAAAGGACGCTCCGGCTCAGGAACAGCTGTGCAGTGTTTGTTAAGCATCGTTGGATGTTCTCTTCTGTCAGGGTTTGTCAGGGCCCTATTCATTAGGGCACATGGTAAAAAACAAAGACAAGTTCAGATAGTCCTTCCCTGTTTGTCTGTTTTCTTGCCACTTGGTGCCTAATGTATATGACCCAGATAGTGGCCCTTACATTACCCTAGGGGGTAATTGGGGTTAGGGTACGGTTCGCCGTGGGGTCAAGGGTCAAGTTTTCTTTGTCTGGGCTTCACATTAGCTGCCATGTCCTTAACCAGGCGGTAAGGGAGTTTCTGATTGACCTAAGGTGGCCCAAGGATCTGGGCCAAGGCAGGTCACGTTACAGTGCCAAATTCAATGACGTCACTTTATTAGTCCAGCTCTCTTTTTATCACTGGCACACTTCTGGCTCTAGACTCAAGCATTTAGCTCCCTTTTTGAGGAATTGTGTTTGTGTGTGTGTGTGCGTGTGTGTGTGCGTGCGTGTGTGTGTGTATGTGTGGCTGGTTTGCTCACTTCCCAGTGCCTGCTGGGAAGTGTTTGGTTGGTGGGGCGAGAGGGAAGTCAGATTGATGTTTAGTTGGTGGGGCTAGAGGGAAGTCAGATTGATGTTTAGAGGCTAGAGGGAAGTCAGACTGATTTTTAGTTGGTGGGGCTAGAGGGAAGTCAGACTGATGTTTAGTTGGTGGGGCTAGAGGGAAGTCAGACTGATGTTTAGTTGGTGGGGCTAGAGGGAAGTCAGACTGATGTTTAGTTGGTGGGGCTAGAGGGAAGTCAGATTGATGTTTAGAGGCTAGAGGGAAGTCAGACTGATTTTTAGTTGGTGGGGCTAGAGGGAAGTCAGACTGATGTTTAGTTGGTGGGGCTAGAGGGAAGTAAGACTGATGTTTAGTTGGTGGGGCTAGAGGGAAGTCAGACTGATGTTTAGTTGGTGGGGCTAGAGGAAGTCAGACTGATGTTTAGTTGGTGGGCCTCGAGGGAAGTCAGACTGATGTTTAGTTGGTGGGCCTCGAGGAAGTCAGACTGATGTTTAGTTGGTGGGGCTAGAGTTGGTGGGGCTAGAGAAGTCTGATGTTTAGTTGGTGGGGCTAGAGGGAAGTCAGACTGATGTTTAGTTAGTGGGGCTAGAGGGAAGTCAGACTGATGTTTAGTTGGTGGGGCTAGAGGGAAGTCAGACTGATGTTTAGTTGGTGGGGCTAGAGGGAAGTCAGATTGATGTTTAGTTGGTGGGGGCGAGAGGAAGTCAGACTGATGTTTAGTTGTTTGGGCTAGAGGGAAGTCAGATTGATGTTTAGTTGGTGGGCTAGAGGGAAGTCAGATTGATGTTTAGTTGGTGGGGCGAGAGGAAGTCAGATTGATGTTTAGTTGGTGGGGCTAGAGGGAAGTCAGACTGATGTTTAGAGGCTAGAGGAAGTCAGACTGATTTTTAGTTGGTGGGCCTAGAGGGAAGTCAGATTGATGTTTAGTTGGTGGGGCTAGAGGGAAGTCAGACTGATGTTTAGAGGCTAGAGGAAGTCAGACTGATGTTTAGTTGGTGGGGCTAGAGTGAAGTCAGATTGATGTTTAGATGGTGGGGCTAGAGGAAGTCAGATTGATGTTTAGAGGCTAGAGGGAAGTCAGACTGATGTTTAGTTGGTGGGGCTAGAGGGAAGTCAGATTGATGTTTAGTTGGTGGGGCTAGAGGGAAGTCAGACTGATGTTTAGTTGGTGGGGCTAGAGGGAAGTCAGACTGATGTTTAGTTGGTGGGGCTAGAGGGAAGTCAGACTGATATTTAGTTGGTGGGGCTAGAGAGAAGTCAGATTGATGTTTAGTTGGTGGGGCTAGAGGGAAGCCAGACTGATGTTTAGTTGGTGGGGCGAGAGGGGGATTGTGACTGATGTTTAGTTGGTGGGGCTAGAGGAAGTCAGATTGATGTTTAGTTGGTGGGGCTAGAGGGAAGTCAGACTGATGTTTAGTTGGTGGGGCTAGAGGAAGTCAGACTGATGTTTAGAGGCTAGGAGGGAAGTCAGACTGATGTTTAGTTGGTGGGCGAGAGTGAAGTCAGATGATGATGTGGGCAAGAGGGGAGTTAGATGGTGGGGGCTAGAGGAAGTCAGATTGATGTTTAGAGGCTAGAGGAAGTCAGACTGATGTTTAGTTGGTGGGGCTAGAGGGGAGTCAGATTGATGTTTAGTTGGTGGGGCTAGAGGGAAGTCAGATTGATGTTTAGTTGGTGGGGCTAGAGGAAGTCAGACTGATGTTTAGTTGGTGGGGCTAGAGGGAAGTCAGACTGATATTTAGTTTAGTTGGTGGGGCTAGAGGGAAGTCAGACTGATATTTAGTTGGTGGGGCTAGAGGGAAGTCAGATTGATGTTTAGTTGGTGGGGCTAGAGGGAAGTCAGACTGATGTTTAGTTGGTGGGGCTAGAGGGAAGTCAGACTGATGTTTAGTTGGTGGGGCTAGAGGGAAGTCAGACTGATATTTAGTTGGTGGGGCTAGAGAGAAGTCAGATTGATGTTTAGTTGGTGGGGCTAGAGGGAAGTCAGATTGATGTTTAGAGGCTAGAGGGAAGTCAGACTGATGTTTAGTTGGTGGGGCGTGAGGGGAGTCAGACTGATGTTTAGTTGGTGGGGCGAGAGGGAAGTCAGATTGATGTTTAGTTGGTGGGGCTAGAGGGAAGTCAGACTGATGTTTAGTTGGTGGGGCTCGAGGGAAGTCAGACTGATGTTTAGTTGGTGGGGCTAGAGGAAGTCAGACTGATGTTTAGTTGGTGGGGCTAGAGGGAAGTCAGACTGATGTTTAGTTGGTGGGGCTAGAGGGAAGTCAGACTGATGTTTAGTTGGTGGGGCTAGAGGGAAGTCAGATTGATGTTTAGTTGGTGGGGCTAGAGGGAAGTCAGACTGATGTTTAGTTGGTGGGGCTAGAGGGAAGTCAGACTGATGTTTAGTTGGTGGGGCTAGAGGGAAGTCAGACTGATGTTTAGTTGGTGGGGCTAGAGGGAAGTCAGATTGATGTTTAGTTGGTGGGGCTAGAGGGAAGTCAGATTGATGTTTAGTTGGTGGGGCTAGAGGGAAGTCAGACTGATATTTAGTTGGTGGGGCTAGAGGGAAGTCAGATTGATGTTTAGTTGGTGGGGCTAGAGGGAAGTCAGATTGATGTTTAGTTGGTTAGGCTCGAGGGAAGTCAGACTGATGTTTAGTTGGTGGGGCTAGAGTGAAGTCAGATTGATGTTTAGTTGGTGGGGCTAGAGGGAAGTCAGACTGATGTTTAGTTGGTGGGCCTAGAGGGAAGTCAGATTGATGTTTAGTTGGTGGGGCTAGAGGGAAGTCAGACTGATGTTTAGTTGGTGGGGCTAGAGGGAAGTCAGATTGATGTTTATAGAGGCTCGAGGGAAGTCAGACTGATGTTTAGTTGGTGGGGCGAGAGGGGAGTCAGACTGATGTTTAGTTGGTGGGGCCAGAGGGAAGTCTGATGTTTAGTTCAGTGGGGCTGAGGAGAGTCAGACTGATGTTTAGTTGGTGGGGCTAGAGGGAAGTCAGACAATGTTTAGGGGGCTAGAGGGAAGTCAGACAGATGTTTAGGGGGCTAGAGGGAAATCAGATTGGTCTGATTCATGTTTAGTTGGTGTGGCTAGAGGGAAGAATGTGAGCAGCGTGACACTTGGTTTCATTTAGTGCTGTTGTACTCAAGGCCACACAATCTCTCTCTTTATCCACGCACACACACACACATAGTTGGGCATATATCCCTGGATGTTTCGTTGTTAACTGCAGTATCCTGCTGTGTTTGACAGTCGGGGCATAGAGAGAGGGGTTGAGTAGCAGTCTTTATTCCTCTACAGCCCTGTATTATCCCATCTCTCTTCTCCTCTAATACCTATTCCAATGGTAGTGCTGTCATTATGGGCTGACAGTAGGACAAGACAGCTATTAGATTCTGTGGTTTCCTGTTGTTTCTGCTTCAGTCTCTGGGGTACAATAGGAGGCATGACAGGGACCTTGTGGTTCTGGTGCTCCCTGCTACTGGGGATCACAAGACATCTGTTAACACTAGAACCTGCTAGAGAGTCCCATTTTGCACATTTTTATGTTATGTAACATTTACAGTGCCTTGCGAAAGTATTCGGCCCCCTTGAACTTTGCGACCTTTTGCCACATTTCAGGCTTCAAACATAAAGATATAAAACTGTATTTTTTTGTGAAGAATCAACAACAAGTGGGACACAATCATGAAGTGGAACGACATTTATTGGATATTTCAAACTTTTTTTAACAAATCAAAAACTGAAAATTGGGCGTGCAAAATTATTCAGCCCCTTTACTTTCAGTGCAGCAAACTCTCTCAGAAGTTCAGTGAGGATCTCTGAATGATCCAATGTTGACCTAAATGACTAATGATGATAAATACAATCCACCTGTGTGTAATCAAGTCTCCCGTATAAATGCACCTGCACTGTGATAGTCTCAGAGGTCCGTTAAAATCGCAGAGAGCATCATGAAGAACAAGGAACACACCAGGCAGGTCCGAGATACTGTTGTGAAGAAGTTTAAAGCCAGTTTGGATACAAGAAGATTTCCCCCAAGCTTTAAAACATCCCAGGAGCACTGTGCAAGCGATAATATTGAAGTGGAAGAGGAGTATTAGACCACTGCAAATCTACCAAGACCTGGCCGTCCCTCTAAACTTTCAGCTCATACAAGGAGAAGACTGATCAGAGATGCAGCCAAGAGGCCCATGATCACTCTGGATGAACTGGGTGAGCTCAGCTGAGGTGGGAGACTCTGTCCATAGGACAACAATCAGTCGTATATTGCACAAATCTGGGCCTTTTATGGAAGAGTAGCAAGAAAGCCATTTCTTAAAGATATCCATAAAAAGTGTCGTTTAAAGTTTGCCACACGCCACCTGGGAGACACACCAAACATGTGGAAGAAGGTGCTTTGGTCAGATGAAACCAAAATTGAACTTTTTGGCAACAATGCAAAACGTTATGTTCGGCGTAAAAGCAACACAGCTCATCACCCTGAACACACACATCCCCACTGTCAAACATGGTGGTGGCAGCATCATGGTTTGGGCCTGCTTTTTCTTCAGCAGGGACAGGGAAGATGGTTAAAATTGATGGGGAAGATGGATGGAGCCAAATACAGGACCATTCTGGAAGAAAAACCTGATGGAGTCTGCAAAAGACCTGAGACTAGGACAGAGATTTGTCCTCCAACAAGACAATGATCCAAAACATAAAAGCAAAATCTACAATGGAATGGTTCAAAAATAAACATATCCAGGTGTTAGAATGGCCAAGTCAAAGTCCAGACCTGAATCCAATCGAGAATCTGTGGAAAGAACTGAAAACTGCTGTTCACAAATGCTCTCCATCCAACCTCACTGGGAGCTCGAGCTGTTTTGCAAGGAGGAATGGGAAAAATGTCAGTCTCTCGGATGTGCAAAACTGATAGACATACCCCAAAGCGACTTACAGCTGTAATCGCAGCAAAAGGTGGCGCTACAAAGTATTAACGTAAGGGCTGAATAATTTTGCACGCCCAATTTTTCAGTTTTTGATTTGTTAAAAAGTTTGAAATATCCAATAAATGTCATTCCACTTTCATGATTGTGTCCCACTTGTTGAGTCTTCACAAAAAAGTACAGTTTTATATCTTTATGTTTGAAGCCTGAAATGTGGCAAAAGGTCGCCAAAGTTCAAGGGGGCGAATACTTTCGCGAAGGCACCCTGTATTTAACTAGGCAAGTCAGTTAAGAACTAATTCTTACTTATAATGATGCCCACCCCATCCAAATCCAGACAACGGCCAATTGTGTGCCACCCTATGGGACTTTCAATCATGGCCAGTTGTGACAGCCTGTAATCGAACATGAGGGTCTGTAGTGATGCCCCTAGCACTGAGATGCAGTACTTAGGACCGCTGCACCACTGGAGCCCCTGATGCATATCAACCCGCTAGGTGCAGCCCAGCACTTGATAAATAGTGCATCAACTATTAAAGGATTCAGTACATGAATAAATATTTGTGGAGCGTATATCAAGAAACAACAACAACAATAGTTATTTGTTTTGATAGAGTCAAAAGGATTTGTTTTATATAATTCTACAAAGTCCTAGAAAAACGTAGGTCTATAGCCGATGTTAGTTTCCCCTTCCAATAAAACCATTACATGTAATCCATTTGTAACGCTTGTCGTCTGTGGAAAGAGAGGAGGACCAAAATGCAGCGTGATGATTATCCATTTTAATTGAATACTTTAACAACGAACAAAAAACAATAAACCGACAAATGGCCGAAGACTAAACAGTCCGATACCGTGACCACAGGAAACAGGAACAATCACCCACAACCCACAATACAAACAGGCTACCTAAATATGGTTCTCAATCAGGGACAACGATTGACAGCTGCCTCTGACTGAGAACCATACCAGGCCAAACACAGAAATAGAAAATCATAGACAAACTAACATAGACAACCCACCAAACTCACGCCCTGACCATACTAAAACATAGGAACTCCGGTCAGAACGTGACACCGTTAGTCAGTTGATTTGTAGATGGGGCAGTAATAGAGTTATAGTGCTGAATAACGACCAGTTACAGACCAGCTCCTACTGACAAGTAGGTAAAAGATCAGAATAATATAAGGTGTGCATGTTCAATGATTTGCTGTATTCCTCAACAAAAGCACCAGTGCAGAAACAACTGTAATGAATTGCATTAAATAAAAGCATATTTTAATTGTACGTTTATTATGTTGCTAGTTTTTGCCTAGTAGCCAGAGCAATGCTGCTGTGTGTGTGGGCATGTGCTTAATGCAGTGACAGCACGGATATTCTTGGAAAAAGTGACATTTGCAAATAGAGCTGCACCTCTTGAATTCTGAGAGTTATTGTAGAAATATCAGAACATGCTCTTTATGATACTATATCAAAATCTAAATTATTTACCTGCATGTGACTGAAGAAGGAGTTAAATGTATGATCTTTTCCCTGCATCTGTAAATGACAAGATGCGTCCATCTCCTCAGGTACAATTTGACAACTGATAGGCCTAATATTGTCACTCATCAGATTATTGTCAATTTAATATTGTCTATAGGCTAACTCTTATTATGTGTGTAATGTGTTTTGGTGTAGTTTAGGGGTAGTTTGCTGTGCAGGCTGTTTGTTTCCCGAGGTGTAATGCGTCTGTGTGTAGCGGGTGAGATGAGTCAGGCGCAGGACAGCAGATATGAGTAATGAAAGCAATTTTACTCAAATAATACAACAATACACGTCGTATAAATACAAGGCCACAAATACAGACTGCAATACAATAAAAAAACACTCACAAACAAACATGGGGGAACAGAGGGTTAAATAATGAACAAGTAATTGGGGAAGTGAAACCAGGTGTGATAAGACAAAGACAAAACAAATGGAAAATGAAAAGTGGATCGATGATGGCTAGAAGGTCGGTGACGTCGATCGCTGAACGCCGCCCGAACAAGGAGAGGGACCAACTTCGGCGGAAGTCGTGACACGCTCATCAAGTTGGATAGAGTCAAGGATATGTTTTGTATTATTCTAAATGCCTTCTGCAACACATAGCATGTTTTCCTTTCCCTTACAATACATTAGTAATAGTTATAGTAAATAAAACAGTCCCATGACAGCATCTTTTACAAAGTCAAACATAAAAGAGAATGTTATCAACCAGCAAGGTGTTTGCTTCTGATAAAAAGGCATAACACAAACTGAAACTTACACTATTCTTTCTAAATTAACCTCTTCACCCTCCTTATCATTCAGTTAGGCCTCATTTAAATGAAATCAACCTCTTCACCCTCCTTATCATTCAGTTAGGCCTCATTTAAATGAAATCAACCTCTTCACCCTCCTTATCATTCAGTTAGGCCTCATTTAAATGAAATCAACCTCTTCACCCTCCTTATCATTCAGTTAGGCCTCATTTAAATGAAATCAACCTCTTCACCCTCCTTATCATTCAGTTAGGCCTCATTTAAATGAAATCAACCTCTTCACCCTCCTTATCATTCAGTTAGGCCTCATTTAAATGAAATCAACCTCTTCACTCATTTAAATTCACTTGTGAAGTAAGGTGCACAATTATCGCCCATTCCTCCATTTGTCATTCATTCAGTGAGGAGAGAGAGAGATGCATTAGCACCTATCTGGGTAGCAACGTCCTACAGCGCATTGTCTTGGCAGGTTAAGTTTAGAAATAGGTGTGAAAAACGGTAATAAGGTCATTTCAAACATCTGACAAATGAGCTGTGTAAAATCCTAATATTTAGGATAAGTTTTTTTATTTACAAAATCAAAGGCTAGTGACCGTTGGCGGTTCTAGTGTTAATGGATGTGTATTAGTATGGAGAGGTGAGAAGTGGTCTGGGGGGGGTGCGGTTCAGACACTGTGTTACAGCTGTACGGCTAGTCAGGCTTACAAAGCACTCATCCCTCACCTCTATCCCTCTCTTTCTATATCCTCCCTTATTCTCCTTCTCTCTCCTCTCTCTCTAGCTCTCTGTCAGTGTCTGTCTGCACAACTCTGTGATCTGTATGTAACGAGAGTTTAATGTTTTATTTTCTTAAAGAGGATTGGTGAGTGGCCCCGACGGCGCAGACTGAAGCTGTGTGTGTATTAAACCATACGGGCGACGCCTAGATAACACCCTCCGTAGCCGTAGTGTGTGTGTGTGTGTATTAAACCATACGGGCGACGCCTAGATAACACCCTCCGTAGCCGTAGTGTGTGTGTGTGTGTGTATTAAACCATACGGGCGACGCCTAGATAACACCCTCCGTAGCCGTAGTGTGTGTGTGTGTGTGTGTATTAAACCATACGGGCGACGCCTAGATAACACCCTCCGTAGCCGTAGTGTGTGTGTGTGTGTGTATTAAACCATACGGGCGACGCCTAGATAACACCCTCCGTAGCCGTAGTGTGTGTGTGTGTGTATTAAACCATACGGGCGACGCCTAGATAACACCCTCCGTAGCCGTAGTGTGTGTGTGTGTGTATTAAACCATACGGGCGACGCCTAGATAACACCCTTCGTAGCCGTAGTGTGTGCCTGTGTGTGCGTGTGTGTGTGTGTGCGTTTGTTTATCGGGCGGCGGTAGCCTCAAGGTTAGAGAGGCGGGCTGATAACTGGAATGCTGCAGGTTCCAGCCCCCAGGAGAACCTGCAGGGATATCAGAGAGAGGGAGGCCTACCGGCTTCAATACCCCTGTATACTTAGCAAGGCACTTTACCCATAAGTGCTATGGAATGCCGTTTGGGTCAGAACCCATCTCATTATCTGGTGTCAAATAAGCTTATTGACCAATCAGGATTTTAATATGACTTCACATAATAATTGAACA
>NC_088225.1:20555385-20560385 GCF_036934945.1 Oncorhynchus masou masou | reverse complement strand
TCCCCCATCCTCTCCTCTCCTCTCATCTCCCCTCCCCTTCCCTTCTCTCTTCTTTCCCCCATCCTCTCCTCTCATCTCCCTCCCCTGCTCTCTTCTTTCCCCTCCTATCATCTCCTCTTATCTCCCCTCCCCTTCCCTCTTCTTCCCCCCCCCTCTCCTCCTCTCCTTTGCTTCTTGCAACACAGATCTCTGCAGTGTGATTACAACTAACTCTGATAGGAAACTACAGCGGCTGGAATTCAACTGAACCCACCATAGCATTGTTTCCCTTGTTTTCACACTACTGCTACACACACATTTCTGATTAGGAAAACTGGAAGCATCTACCTCACTGTGTAAATTAAATGACTCCCTAACAACAGTCCTTCTCTTTCAGCAGATTGCATGAAACTGTGACCCAAAGGAAAATCACAAATCAGAATGGGGTGGTTGTTCATCTGACTAACCTTCCTCTCTCTCTCTCTCTGTCTCTCTCTCCTCCTCTTCCTCTGTCGGATCACCTTATATAGAGGTCTTAGTGGGAGGAGCTCTCTCCATGACCCTGTGCCTGCTGACCACACCCAGATTCCCCCTAACCCCGCCTTCCAGCATGGCGTTGTCACTCTGGCTGCTGTGTACCTGTGCTGTCACCTCCCTGCTCATCGCCCCCTCTGCTCAAGGTTGGTACTGCACTGCATCCTCCCAATACTGTCAATGTGCCAATGGGTTTACATTGTGTGTGTGTGTGTGTGTGTGTGTGTGTGTGTGTGTGTGTGTGTGTGTGTGTGTGTGTGTGTGTGTGTGTGTGTGTGTGTGTGTGTGTGTGTGTGTGTGTGTGTGTGTGTGTGTGTGTGTGTGTGTGTGTGTGTGTGTGTGTGTGTGTGTGTGTGTGTGTGTGTGCGTCTGTGTGTGTATGTGTGTATGTATGTGTGTATGTGTGGACAAAGTGTTCCTTCTCATAATAATTGAATATGAATAACATGGTGACTCTATGTGAAGGAAGGTTAAAAGTGAAGGAAGCCAGAGGTCATGGATGAAGAAGGTTTTATGAAGCAGCTTGTAGGTGGGAGTGTCGTGTGTGTGTTTCCATGCCGGTAGTTGTTGTCTCAGTGTGTGATCAATCAATCAATCAACTTTATTTTATAAAGCCATTTTTACAAGCAGATGTCACAAAGTGCTATACAGAAACCCATCCTAAAACCCCAAACAGCAAGCAATGCAGATGTAGAAGCAGGATGGCTAGACAAAACTCCCTAGAAAGGAAGGAACCTAGGAAGAGGAACCAGGCTCTGAGGAGTGGCCAGTCCTGTTCTGGCTGTGCCGGGTGTACATGGCCATGAAGGCCAGATGAATGTCCATGATGGTTGGTCATGGTGTGTGAGGGGGATCCCTGCATGTAATGGTGCCATATGTGGAACCTCTAACAATGTGCCATGAGAGCGTGTGTGTGTGTGTCCACACCTCCTGCATGTGTGTGTGTGTGTGTCCGTACCACCTGCATGTGTGTGTGTGTGTGTGTCCGCACCACCTGCATGTGTGTGTGTGTGTGTCCCCGCACCGCATTTATGTGTGTGTGTCCCCACACCGCCTGCATGTGTGTGTGTGTCCCCGCACCGCATGCATGTGTGTGTCCCCACACCGCCTTCATGTGTGTGTGTGTCTCCGCACCACCTGCATGTGTGTGTGTGTGTGTCCCCGCACCGCATTTATGTGTGTGTGTGTCCCCACACCGCCTGCATGTGTGTGTGTGTGTGTCCCCACACCTCCTGCATGTGTGTGTGTGTCCCCACACCGCCTTCATGTGTGTGTGTGTCCCCGCACCACCTGCATGTGTGTGTGTCCCCGCACCACCTGCATGTGTGTGTGTGTGTCCCCGCTGCGCATGCATGTGTGTGTGTGTGTGTGTGTGTCCGCACCACCTGTATGTGTGTGTGTGTGTGTGTCCACACCGCCTGCATGTGTGTGTGTGTGTGTGTGTGTGTGTCCACACCGCCTGCATGTGTGTGTGTGTGTGTGTGTGTGTGTGTGTGTGTGTGTGTGTGTGTGTGTGTCCCCGCACCACCTGCATGTGTGTGTGTGTGTGTGTCCCCGCACCACCTGCATGTGTGTGTGTGTGTGTCCGCACCGCATGCATGTGTGTGTTTGTCCCCACACCGCCTTCATGTGTGTGTGTGTGTGTCCGCACCACCTGCATGTGTGTGTGTGTGTGTCCTCGCACCACCTGCATGTGTGTGTGTGGGTGTCTCCGCACCGCCTGCATGTGTGTGTGGGTGGGTGCCAGCTGGTTTAACCCCAGCAGCAGGTGACCTGGTTGGGCCACAGTGGTGCTGCAGGGTGTGTGTGTGGCGGGGAAGATGTGGGAGGCAGGGGGGAGGTAGAGCTAAAGGGAAGGGGAGGTGTTGTGGGGTGTCCTGTTAGTACCCTTCCACACGGACAGCAGCACACCATCTGCTGTGTGCTCTCAGTTAGGACACTGAGATCAGAGAGGGAGGGAGGAATATGGTGGAGGAAGAAAGAAAAAGAGAGAAAAAAAGAAAAGGTTAATTTTAGGCGCTGTAAGATTCAGAGATGAGTAGGGAAGAGAAGGAGGGATGAAGAGAAGGAGGGATGAAGAGAAGGCGGGATGAAGAGAAGGAGGGATGAAGACATGGAGAGAAAGAGAGAGAAATCCAGAAAAGAGCCATTACATTCTACAACCACCTAAAAGAAAACGATTCCCAAACCTTCCTTCTTAAGTCTAGGCGTCCTGTCAACAACATCCAGTGAAATTGCAGGGCGCGCAATTCAAATAAATAATCGTAATATTAAACAGTTATGAACATACAAGTATCTTATATTGGTTAAAAGCTGAAATTCTTGCTAATCTAACTAAATTTTCTGATTTACAATAGGCTTTACAGCGAAAGTATACCATGCAATTGTTTGAGGACGGTGCCTCACATCAACATATTTCTCAACCAGCACAGGATTCATAAAATCACAAATAGCGATTAAATAATCGCTTACTTTTTGAAATTCTTCCTCTGTTTGCAATCCAAAGGGTCCCAGCTACAACATTCTACAACATGGTCGTTTTGTTTGATAAAATCTTTCTTTATATCCCAAAAGTCTGTTTAGTTGGCGCCTTCGATTTCAGTAATCCACTCGTTCAAGACAAAGGAATCCAAAGAGCGACCGCTAAACTTTGTTAAAACAAGTCAAACTATGTTTCTATTTAATCCTCAGGTTCCCTAAAATGTAAATAAACTATAATATTTCATACGGAAAGAAGTATGTTCAATAGAAAAGTCAAATTGGCAAGTGCGTGTCCTCTTCATCGCACGCCCACAGACTGATTTAAAACTGTGACTCTCAGTACCAAAATTCTTCCATGTTTTGGAAGAAACAAGCCTGAAACCTTGAACAAGGACTATTGACATCTAGTGGAGGCCATAGGAATTGCAATCTGGGAGCTGGAATTGCATGGGACCCAAAGCTTTCCATTATAAGAGCCTGGGATCTAAAAAAAAATAACTGGTTGTTTTTTCTTTGTATTTTCTCCTACCATGTCAATTGTTTTATAGTCTCATACATTAGTTGACATTTTAACATTTCTACAAACGTCAATGTGTTTACTATCCAATGTTATCAATTATATGCATATCCTGGCTTCTGGGCCTGAGTTACAGGCAGTTTACTTTGGGCATGTCAGTCAGGCGGAAATTCTGAGAAAAGGACCCTAGCCTGAAGACAAAGCCATCACCTACAGAGAGATGAACCCAGGGCTCTGCTTACAGACTCAAACACACCCCACAGAGCCCCAGGACAGCAACACAATTAGGCCCAACCAAATCATGAGAAAACAAAAAGATAATTGCTTGACACATTGGAAAGAATTAACAAAAAACAGAGCAAACTAGAATGCTATTTGGCCCTAAACAGAGAGTACACAGTGGCAGAATACCTGACCACTGTGACTGACCCAAAATCAAGGAAAGCTTTGACTATGTACAGACTCAGTGAGCATAGCCTTGCTATTGAGAAAGGCCGACATAGGCAGACCTGGCTCTCAAGAGAAGATATTTCCCTCAGATTACACAGATCCACAAATAACGTGAAAACAAACCCAATTTGGATAAACTCCCATATCTACTTGGTGAAATACCACAGTGTGCCATCATCCACAAGAAAAGGTCAACCAGTGAAGAACAAACACCATTGTAAATACAACCCATATTTGTGATTATTTATTTTCCTTGTTGTACTTTAACCAATTGTACATAGTTCCAACACTGTACACAGTTGAAGTTGGAAGTTGACATACACCTTAGCCAGAATACATTTGAACTCAGTTTTTCCACAATTCCTGACATTTAATCCTAGTATAAATTCCCTGTCTCAGGTAAGTTAGGATCACCACTTTATTTTAAGAATGTGAAGTGTCAGAATAATAGTGGAGAGAATTATTTATTTCAGCTTTTATTTCTTTCATCACATTCCCAGTGGGTCAGAAGTTTACATACACTCAATTAGTATTTGGTAGTATTGCCTTTAAATTGTTTAGCTTGGGTCAAACATTTCTGGTAGCCTTCCACAAGCGTTCCACAATAATTTTGGCCCATTCCTCCTGACAGAGCTGGTGTAACTGAGTCAGGTTTGTTGGCCTCCTTGCTCACACACGCTTTTTCAGTTCTGCCCACAAATTTCCTATAGATTTGAGGTCAGGGCTTTGTGATGGCCACTCACGTACCTTGACTTTGTTGTCCTTAAGCCATTTTGCCACAACGTTGGAAGTATTCTTGGGGTCATTGTCCATTTGGAAGACCCATTTGCGACCAAGCTTTAACTTCCTGACTGATGTCTTGAGGTTGCTTCAATATATCCACAAGATTTTCCTACCTCATGATGCCATCTATTTTGTGAAGTGCACCAGTCCCTCCTGCAGCAAAGCACCCCCACAACATGATGCTGCCATCCCTGTGCTTCACGGTTGGGATGGTGTTCTTCGTCTTGCAAGCATCCCCCTTTTTCCTCCAATCATA
>NC_088225.1:20380385-20550385 GCF_036934945.1 Oncorhynchus masou masou | reverse complement strand
GAGAGGGGTAGACAGAAGAGAGAGGTAGAGGGAAGAGAAGGGTATCCTGATGTTGGCTCCTTCCTGTGCTGACTGTTAGACTAGACATCAGTACCAGTCTAATCACTACTTATTACAGACCTGCAGGATCACCAAGCTCTGCTCCTCTACAGCGCTCCACACTCCACTACGCATCTTAACGTTAATCCCAAACTCTAACATTTACCCCAAACATGCACAATTCCTACATTTTAAATGTACCCCTAACCAGACCTGGGCTTAAATAGTATTTGTTTGATTGAACCTGCCTGGAGTGTCATATCGGCGGGGTTTGCACTTTTGGGGCTATCCCATTGGTTCCCTTGTGCCAGGCATGCTCAAACAAGTGCAGATAACAGCTAACACATGTAAATGTAATGTAAACGTTATGTTTACCCTACACATACAAATAGCCCTACCACTAACATGCTAAATGTGTACCCTTACACTATAATGTTTACATTCTGCCATATATTGTAGATGTTAAATGATTCAATTGAAGTAAGGGAAATGTGAAATCTGGTCAGCAGTACCAAAAATATATTTATTGTGAGCAGATATAAAGTAACCAACACTAAAACACACCCAAACCAACAGTCATACACACACTCCCTGTCCCAGTCTCAACATATTGACATGCCTACCCTGTCCTGCTGATTCCACACACCACTAGTTACAAATGTACAGCCAAGAATGAGCAGTGTTGTGTTCTGAAAGCCCATTAGGCCTGGTTAATGTGGCAGGAAAGCATCACTTCCCAACGCAGGCAGCTGCACTACATACACAGGATGAAGCCCAGACACACAGCGCAGATTTAGCTACCGCACTGTGAGGCGAGGCACTGTGTGTGTGTGTGTGTGTGTGTGTGTGTGTGTGTGTGTGTGTGTGTGTGTGTGTGTGTGTGTGTGTGTGTGTGTGTGTGTGTGTGTGTGTGTGTGTACCGCTGAAGGCGGCGTGGGCCATTACCAGGCCGTTAGCGTGCGTGCGTGTGTGTGTGTGTGTACCGCTGATGGCGGTGTGGGCCATTACCAGGCCTTAGCGTGCGTGCGTGTGTGTGTGTGTGTGTGTACCGCTGATGGCAGTGTGGGCCATTACCAGGCCGTTAGCGTGCGTGCGTGTGTGTGAGTGTGTGTGTACCGCTGATGGCGGCGTGGGCCATTACCAGGCCGTTAGCGTGCGTGCGTGTGTGTGTGTGTGTGTGTGTGTGTGTGTGTGTGTGTGTGTGCGTGTGTGTGTGTGTGTACCGCTGGTGGCGGCGTGGGTCATTACCAGGCCATTAGCGTGCGTGTGTGTGTGTGTGTACCGCTGATGGCGGTGTGGGCCATTACCAGGCCGTTAGCGTGCGTGCGTGTGTGCGTGTGTGTGTGTTTGTACCGCTGATGGCGGTGTGGGCCATTACCAGGCCGTTAGCGTGCGTGTGTGTGTGCGTGTGTGTGTGTTTGTACCGCTGATGGCGGTGTGGGCCATTACCAGACCGTTAGCGTGCGTGTGTGTGTGCGTGTGTGTTTGTACCGCTGATGGCGGTGTGGGCCATTACCAGGCCGTTAGCGTGCGTGTGTTTGTGCATGTGTATGTGTTTGTACCGCTGATGGCGGTGTGGGCCATTACCAGGCCGTTAGCGTGCGTGCGTGTGTGTGTGTGCGTGTGTGTGAGTCCCATCCGTCTGGATGCGGCCCAGCCCCAGCTGACTGGTGGAAGCGTTTGCTCTCAGATCAGTCTGTGGAAAGGCCTCCAGTCCCTTACTGCACACATCTTCCTCTTCCCCTTTCCTCCCTCCCTTCTCTCCCTTTGTATTTTCACTCTGCTAGTTGTTATTTCAGGGTGTTTTTCCACAAATCAGGGTTCTGTGGAGACTCATTGAATATTTCAATGGAGATAGAGCGCTATGCTTTTGTTTTTCATAAAAACACAATTTGACCCATGTTGGTAATTGCTCTTGTGTGCCGTTTTCCTGTCAGTACAATTAGCAGATGCTCTTATCCAGAGAGACATACAGCCTTGCTCATGGGCACATCGGCAGATTCTTCACGGAGTCGGTTAGGGGACTCAAACCAGTGACTTTTCGGGTTTCTGGCCCAACCGCTGGGCTGCCTGCTGCCCATGGTTCCATCCATTTCCCTTTCTTTAGAGCGGAGATCTGTAGGATCTATATATTTATGGTAATGAGCTGGTATGTGGTGTTTTTGTGATAGATCTCATGGGGAGACCAACCATCATCTCCTGTTGATCCTGCTGTTTCTTCCTTTCCTCCCCTCCTGCCGCCCTTTTTCTATCTTGTTACAGTCTCTGCTTCATACTAGTGCTCTGTTCTCCAACCCTCCTCTTTCATTTTCATCCAATCTCTCTGCTTCCTTCTAGTGTTCTGTTCTCCAACCCTCCTCTCTCTTTTTCATCCAATCTCTCTGCTTCATACTAGTGTTCTGTTCTCCAACCCCCCTCTCTCATTTTCATCTGATCTCTCTGCTTCCTTCTAGTGTTCTGTTCTCCAACCCTCCTCTCTCATTTTCATCCAATCTCTCTGCTTCATACTAGTGTTCTGTTCTCCAACACCCCTCTCTCATTTTCATCCGATCTCTCTGCTTCCTTCTAATGTTCTGTTCTCCAACCCTCCTCTCTCATTTTCATCCAATCTCTCTGCTTGCTCTCGCTGTCTCTCTCTCCCCTATCCCCTCATCCCCCCCTCCCTGCTTCGTGACTTCCACTCTCAGCTACCACAGCTACCCCTCTCCTGTCCTCTCCCCTCCACTCCGCCTATTCTATTCAATTCAATTGAAGGGCTTTATTGTCATGGAAAACATATGTTAACATTACCAAAGCAAGTGAACTAGATAATAAACATAAGTGAAATAAACAAATTAACAGTAAACATTACACTCACGAAAGTTCCAAAAGAATAAAGACATTACAAATGTCATATTATGTGCAAATAGTTAAAGTACAAAAGGGAAAATAAATAAACATAAATATGGGTTGCATTTATAATCGTGTTTGTTCACAAATATTGCTGCTGTGAATGCATGCTGTGGTATTTCACTAAATAGATATGGGAGTTTATCAAAATTGGATTTGTTTTTCCGAAGTCTTTGTGGGTCTGTGTAATCAGAAGGAAATATGGCGTAGCAGTCAGACGTCTTTGTCTTGTCGTGTCCCTTGTATATATCGTTTTACATCTTTTTTCGCATATCCTTTAAAATATTTTGCTAAACCTCAACTTCTAAATACTCTCCTGCAACCCGCCTCACCCAATGTGGTGTGGATCTGCTTTTTTTCCTAAAGTATTTATATTTACTTCGGATCTGGAATCCCTCAACTGAAGCTAGCCAGCCAACTACCAGCTATCAGTCAGCAAACCATTGCCAGCGGTCATCAGCTAACCTTCATCTTGGAAAGCTCTCGCCAGTTCGAACAACGTGACTCTAACCAGAGCATAACGGACCTGTTATTTTTATCCCCGGATTCCAACCGCAAACAGAACATTTTCATCTGGAACGTCACAACTAGCTAACCGCAATCCCGGATGACTACTCCTGGCTAGCATTTCCATCCCAGAGCAAGCACCAATTAGCTTGAAGCTAGCCCGGCCAGGGCTCCTGTGCTACCACCATAGCAGACTCCAGGGCTACAATATCCGGACCCCTTATACAGACGAATCCCGCAGATCCCCTACGACTGGAATACCGACATAATCTGCCCGAGGACTCCAACAGGCCCCTCAGGCGCGACGCCCGCTGAAGGCCCATTATGCTAACCAGCAAGGCCTGCTAGCTACCTAGAGCTACTTGGAACCCTACAAATCCACGACTGGTCTATCGACGTCACCGCACAAAGAGGCAAAAACAGACTTACCCCCATCGCCCCCCCCCCCCCCAAAGGCTAACTTTCTAGCCCCTGCTATCTGCTTGCTTGCCAACCCGGTCTGCTAACTGCTAAACTGCCAGGTCCGGTCTGCTAACTGCTAGCTTGCCTGCAGGGTCTGTAACTGCTAGCCCATACTAACTGCTTGCTTGCTAACCTGGCCTGCTAACTGCTAGCTTGCCCCGTACTACTAGCTTGTTTAGCCCCGGCCTACTAACTGTTAGCTTGTTAGCCTGCTAACTGTCTGAATCGCTGTGTCCACAGCCAGCCCAACCACTCACTGGACCCATATGTTCACTTGGCTACGCATGCCTCTCTCTAATATCAATATGCCTCGTCCATTACTGTCCTGGTTAGTGATTACTGTCTTATTTCACTGTAGAGCCTCTAGCCCTGCTCAATATGCCTTAACCAACCATGTTGTTCCACCTCCTACATATGCGATGACATCACCTGGTTTAAACATCTCTAGAGACTATATCTCTCTCTTCATTACTCAATGCCTAGGTTTACCTCCAATGTACTCACATCCTACCTTACCTTTGTCTGTACACTATGCCTTGAATCTATGCTATCGTGCCCAGAAACCTGCTCCTTTTACTCTCTGTTCTGAACGTGCTGGACGGCCAGTTCGTATAGGCTTTAGCCGTACCCTTATCCTACTTCTCCTCTGTTCCTCTGGTGATGTGGAGGTTAATCCAGGTCCTGCAGTGCCTAGCTCCACTCCCACCCCCCAGGTGCTCTCATTTGTTGACTTCTGTAATCGTAAAAGCCTTGGTTTCATGCATGTTAACATTAGAAGCCTCCTCCCTAAGTTTGTTTTACTCACTGCTTTAGCACACTCTGCCAACCCAGATGTCTTAGTCGTGTCTGAATCCTGGCTTAGGAAAACCACACAAAAAAATGAAATCTCCATTGCCAACTATAACGTTTTCCGCCAAGATAGAACTGCCAAAGGGGGCTGTGTTGCAATCTACTGCAAAGATAACCTGCAGAGTTCTGTATTACTATCTAAGTCTGTACCCAAACAATTTGAGCTTCTACTTCTAAAAATGCACCTTTCCAGAAACAGGTCTCTCACTGGTGCCGCTTGCTATAGACCTCCCTCTGCCCCCAGCTGTGCCCTCGATACCATATGTGAATTGATTGTCCCCCATCTATCTTCTGAGCTCGTGCTACTAGGTGACCTAAACTGGGACATGCTTAACACCCCGGCCATCCTACAAACTAAGCTTGATGCCCTCAATCTCACACAAATTATCAATGAACCTACCAGGTACAACCCCAAATCAGTAAACACGGCCACCCTCAATGATGTCATCCTAACTAATTCACCCTCCAAATACACCTCTGCTGTTTTCAATCAAGATCTCAACGATCACTGCCTCATTGCCTGCATCCGTAATGGGTCTGCGACAAAACGACCACCCCTCATCACTGTCAAATGTTCCCTGAAAAACTTCTGCGAGCAGGCCTTTCTAATCGACCTGGCTGGGGTATCCTGGAATGACATTGACCTCATCCCGTCAGTAGATGATGCCTGGCTATTCTTTAAAAGTACCTTCCTCACCATCTTAAATAAGCATGCCCCTCTCAAAAAATGTAGAACTAGGAATAGATATAGTCCTTGGTTCATGCCAGACCTGTCTGCCCTTGACCAGCGCAAAAACAAACTGTGGCGTTCTGCATTAGCATCGAATAGCCCGCGTGATATGCAACTTTTCAGGGAAGTTAGGAACAAATATACACAGGCAGTTGGAAAAGCTAAGGCAAGCTTTTTCAAACAGAAATTTGCATCCTGTAGTACTAACTCAAAATAGTTCTGGGACACTGTAAAGTCCATGGAGAATAAGAGCACCTCCTCCCAGCTGCCCACTGCTCTGAGGCTAGGAAACACTGTCACCACCGATAAATCCACTATAATTGACAATTTCAATAAACATTTCTCTACAGCTGGCCATGCTTTCCACATGGCTACCCCTACCCGGTCAACTGCCCGGCACCCTCCACAGCAGCCCGCCAAAGCCCCCACAATTTCTCCTTTACCCAAATCCAGAAAGCTGATGTTCTGAAAGAGCTGCAAAATCTGGACCGATACAAATCAGCCGGGCTAGACAATCTGGACCCTCTCTTTCTAAAATTATCTGCCGAAATTGTGGCAACCCCTATTACTAGCCTGTTCAACCTCTCTTTCGTATCGTCTGAGTTTCCCAAAGATTGTAAAGCTGCCGCGGTCATCCCCCTCTTCAAAGGGGATGACACTCTAGACCCAAACTGCTATAGACCTATATCTATCATACCCTGTCTTTCTAAGGTCTTCGAAAGTTAACAAACACATTACTGACCATTTCGAATCCCACCATACCTTCTCAGCTATGCAATCTGGTTTCAGAGCTGGTCATGGGTGCACCTCAGCCACGCTCAAGGTTCTAAGCGACATCATAACTGCCATCAATAAGAGACATTACTGTGCAGCCGTATTCATCGACTTGACCAAGGCTTTCGACTCTGTCAATCACAACATTCTTATTGGCATACTCGACAGCCTTGGTTTCTCAAATGATTGCCTCACCTGGTTTGCCAACTACTTCTCTGATAGAGTTCAGTGTATCAAATCGAAGGGCCTGTTGTCCAGACCTCTGACAGACTCTATGGGTGTGCCACAGGGTTCAATTCTCAGGCCGACTCTCTTTTCTGTATACATCAATGATGTTGCTCTTGCTGCTAGTGATTCTCTGATCCACCTCTACGCAGATGATACCATTCTGTATACTTCTGGCCCCTCCTTGGACACTGTGTTAACTAATCTCCAGACAAGCTTCAATGCCATACAAATCTCCTTCCGTGGCCTCCAACTGCTCTTAAACGCAAGGAAAACTAAATGCAGGCTATTCAACCGATCACTGCCTGCACCTGCTCGTCCGTCCAGCATCACTACTCTGGACGGCTCTGACTTAGAATATGTGGACAACTACAAATACCTAGGTGTCTGGTTAGACTGTACACTCTCCTTCCAGACTCACATTAAGCATCTCCAATCCAAAATTAAATCTAGAATCGGCTTCCTATATCGCAACAAAGCATCCTTCACTCATGCTGCCAAACATACCCTCGTAAAACTGACCATCCTACCTATCCTCGACTTCGGTGATGTCATATATAAAATAGCCCCAAACACTCTACTCAACAAACTGGATGCAGTCTATCACAGTTCCATCCGTTTTGTCATCAAAGCCCCATACACTACCCACCATTGCGACCTGTACGCTCTCGTTGGTTGGCCCTCGCTTCATACTCGTCGTCAAACCCACTGGCTACAGGTTATCTACAAGTCTCTGCTAGGTAAAGCACCGCCTTATTTCAGCTCACTGGTCACCATAGCAGCACCCACTCGTAGCATGTGCTCCAGCAGGTACAGTGCCTTGCGAAAGTATTCGGCCCCCTTGAACTTTGCAACCTTTTGCCACATTTCAGGCTTCAAACATATAAAACTGTATTTTTTGTGAAGAATCAACAACAAGTGGGACACAATCATGAAGTGGAACGACATTTATTGGATATTTCAAACTTGTTTAACAAATCAAAAACTGAAAAATTGGGCGTGCAAAATTATTCAGCCCCTTTACTTTCAGTGCAGCAAACTCTCTCCAGAGGTTCAGTGAGGATCTCTGAATGATCCAATGTTGACCTAAATGACTAATGATGATAAATACAATCCACCTGTGTGTAATCAAGTCTCCGTATAAATGCACCTGCACTGTGATAGTCTCAGAGGTCCGTTAAAAGCGCAGAGAGCATCATGAAGAACAAGGAACACACCAGGCAGGTCCGAGATACTGTCGTGAAGAAGTTTAAAGCCGGATTTGGATACAAAAAGATTTCCCAAGCTTTTAACATCCCAAGGAGCACTGTGCAATCGATAATATTGAAATGGAAGGAGTATCAGACCACTGCAAATCTACCAAGACCTGGCCGTCCCTCTAAACATTCAGCTCATACAAGGAGAAGACTGATCAGAGATGCAGCCAAGAGGCCCATGATCACTCTGGATGAAATGCAGAGATCTACAGCTGAGGTGGGAGACTCTGTCCATAGGACAACAATCAGTCGTATATTGCACAAATCTTGCCTTTATGGAAGAGTGGCAAGAAGAAAGCCATTTCTTAAAGATATCCATAAAAAGTGTTGTTTAAAGTTTGCCACAAGCCACCTGGGAGACACACCAAACATGTGGAAGAAGGTGCTCTGGTCAGATGAAACCAAAATTTAACTTTTTGGCAACAATGCAAAACATTATGTTTGGCGTAAAAGCAACACAGCTCATCACCCTGAACACATCATCCCAACTGTCAAACATGGTGGTGGCAGCATCAAGGTTTGGGCCTGCTTTTCTTCAGCAGGGACAGGGAAGATGGTTAAAATTGATGGGAAGATGGATGGAGCCAAATACAGGACCATTCTGGAAGAAAACCTGATGGAGTCTGCAAAAGACCTGAGACTGGGACGGAGATTTGTCTTCCAACAAGACAATGATCCAAAACATAAAGCAAAATCTACAATGGAATGGTTTAAAAATAAACATATCCAGGTGTTAGAATGGCCAAGTCAAAGTCCAGACCTGAATCCAATCGAGAATCTGTGGAAAGAACTGAAAACTGCTGTTCACATATGCTCTCCATCCAACCTCACTGAGCTCGAGCTGTTTTGCAAGGAGGAATGGGAAAAAATTCAGTCTCTCGATGTTCAAAACAGATAGAGACATACCCCAAGTGACTTACAGCTGTAATCGCAGCAAAATGTGGTGCTACAAAGTATTAACTTAAGGGGGCTGAATAATTTTGCCTTAAGTTTGGGTCAGTCAGAATTGTCAGGTATTCTGCCACTGTGTTCTCTGTTTTGGGCCAAATAGCATTCCAGTTTGCTCTGTTTTTTTGTTAATTCTTTCCAATGTGTCAAGTAATTATCTTTTTGTTTTCTCATGATTTGGTTGGATCTAAATGTGTTTCTGTCCTGGGGCTCTGTGGGGGGTGTTTGTGTTTGTGAACAGAGCCCCAGGACCAGCTTGCTTAGGGGACTCTTCTCCAGGTTCATCTCTCTGTCGGTGATGGCTTTGTTATGGAAGGTTTGGGAATCGCTCCTTTTAGGTGGTTGTAGAATTTTACAGATCTTTTCTGGATTTTGATAATTAGGGTGTATCGGCCTAATTCTGCTCTGCTTGCATTATTTGGTGTTTTACGTTGTACACAGAGGATATTTTTGCAGACATCTGCAAGCAGAATCTCAATTTGGTGTTTGTCCCATTTTGTAAATTCTTGCTTGGTGAGCGGACCCCAGACCTCACAACCATAAAGGGCAATGGGTTCTATAACTGATTCAAGTATCTTTAGCCAGATCCTACTATTCCCTCTTCCGCTTCCTTCTCCCTCTCTCCGTTCTCTTCAGTCTGCACCTTCCTCTCCTTTCGTCTGCCCCTCCCTCTAATCTAGTCTTACCTCTACTCTAGTCTTCTCTCTTTTCTAGTCCTCTATGCACCTCCTTTTTTTCTACCTCCGGCTCTCTCTACCCCCTCCTTCCATCCCTTCTCCCTCTATCTAGCCTCTCCCTCTGTCCCTCCTCCCTCTCTCTCTCTCTCCCTGGTGGTGGTCCTGCGCTGTTCAAAGCCCTTGGCTGAGAGCAGTAGATCACAGAGAGACTGTGTGAGTGAAAGGTTAATGGATGGCCTTTGAACATATATTGGTTGGTGGGGGCAGAGTGGTGAGGGAGGGGCAGACGCTGGGCCGGCGTAGGTGTGTTCTTTCAAATCGTTCTTTGAAGATGCCGCTGGCCGCTCTCATGTCCCTGCTACAGTGTGTGTGTGTGTGTGTGTGTGTGTGTGTGTGTGTGTGTGTGTGTGTGTGTGTGTGTGTGTGTGTGTGTGTGTGTGTGTGTGTGTGTGTGTGTCTGTATGGTTTGTAAGTAAATTACACTGGGGACAGGGGACTATGTTCCTGTGAACTGGTGTGAAATAAAGATGGCGTCGACAGATAGGGCTGCATATTTAGTTTTTTTAATGTATTATTTCTTACATTGTAAGCCCAGAAAATCTTAAGTGTTATTACATACACTACCAGTGAAACGTTTTAGAACACCTAGTCGTTCAAGGGGTTTTCTTTATTTTTACTATTTTCTACATTGTAGAATAATAGTGAAGACATCAAAACTATGAAATAACACATATGGAATCATGTAGTAACCAAAAAAGTGTGAAACAAATATTTGAGATTCTTCAAATAGCCACTGTTTGCCTTGATGACAGCTTTGCACTCCTGGCAGTCTCTCAACCAACTTAACCTGGAATGCTTTTCCAACAGTCTTGAAGGAGTTCCCACATATATGGGGTGGCAGGTGGCCTAGTAGTTAGAGCTTTAGACTAGTAACCTAAAGGTTGCAAGATCAAGTCCCCAAGCTGACAAGGTAAAAATTTGACGTTCTGCCTCTGAACAAGGCGGCTACCTAAACTCTATCAGCATATTGATTGTAGCACTCGTGCGGGCAATACACTGGATCACTGCTACTCTAACTTCCGTGATGCATACAAGGCCCTCGCCCTCCCTCCCTTTGGCAAATCTGACCACGACTCCATTTTGCTCCTCCCTTCCTATTGGCAGAAACTCAAACAGAATATAAGGCAATCAAAGGCAATCAAACAAGCAAAATGTCAGTAGAGAGACAAAGTGGAGTCACATTTCAATGGCTCAGACAAGAGATGCATGTGGCAGAGTCTACAGACAATCACGGACTACAAGAAGAAAACCAGCCACGTCACGGGCACAGACGTCTTTCTTCCAGACAAACTAAACACCTTCTTTGCCCACTTTGAGGATAATACAGTGCCACCGACATGGCCCGCTACCAAGGACTGTGGGCTCTCCTTCTCCAAGGCCGACGTGAGTAAGACATTTAAACGTGTTAACCCTCCCAAGGCTGCCGGCACAGACGGCATCCCTAGCCGCATCCTCAGAGCATTCGCAGACCAGCTTGCTGGCGTATTTAAGAACATATTCAAAGAAGGCAAAGGTAACTGAACTAAATGACTATTGCCCCGTAGCACTCATTTCTGTCATCATGAAGTGCTTTGAGTCAAGGATTATATCACCTCCACCATACCTGTTACCCTAGACCCACTTCAATGTGCTTACCACTCCAATAGATCCATAGACGATGCAATCACCATCACACTGCTCTATCCCACCTGGACAAGAGGAATACCTATGTAAGAATGCTGTTCATTGACTACAGCTCAGCATTCAACACCAGAGTTCCCTCCAAGCTCATCATTAAGCTTCAACCCCACCCTGAGCAATTGGGTCCCTCACTTCCTGACGGGCCGCCCACAGGTGGTGAAGGTAGGAAACAACACCTCCACTTTGCTGATCCTCAACACTGGGGCTCAACAAGGGTGCGTGCTCAGCCCCCTCTTGTATTCTCTGTTCACCCATGACTGCTTGGCTGCGCACGCTTCCAACTCAATCATCAAGTTTGCAGACGACAGAACAGTAGTAGGCTTACCAACAACGACGAGACAGCCTATAGGGAGAATGTGAGGGCACTCGGAGTGTGGTGTCAGGAAAATAACCTCACACTCAAGGTCAACAAAACAAAGGAGATGATCGTGTACTTCAGGAGACAGCAGAGGGAGCACCCCCCTATCCAAATCAACGGGACAGCAGTGGAGAAGGTGGAAAGTTTTAAGTTCCTCTGTGTACACATCACGGACAAACTGAAATGACAGTGTGGTGAACACAGACAGTGTGGTGAAGAAGGCGCAACAGCATCTCTTCAACCTCAGGAGGCTGAAAAAATTTGCCGTGTCACCTAAAACCCTGACAAATTTTTACATATGCACAATTGAGAGCATCCTGTCGGGCTGCATCACTACCTGGTACGGCAACTGCACCACCCATAGCCACAGGGCTCTCCAGAGGGTGGTGCGGTCTGCACCGGGGGCAAACTACCTTCCCTCCAGGACACCTACAGCACCCAATGTCACAGGAAGGCCAAAAATATAATCAAAGACAACAACCACCCGAGCCACTGCCTGTTCAACCCGCTACCATCCAGGAGTCAAGCTTTTATCTCAAGGCCATCAGACTGTTAAACAGCCATCACTAACACATTGAGGCTGCTGCCTACATACAGACTTGAAATCATTGGCCATTTTAATAAATGGATCACTAGTCACTTTAATAATGGCACTTTAATAATGTTAACATATCTTGCATCATCTCATATGTATACACTGCATTTTATACCATCTATTGCATCTTGCCTATGCCGCTCTGCTGTTGCTCATCCATATATTTATATGTATATATTATTAATCCATTCCTTTACTTAGATTTGTGTATATTAGGTAGTTGTTGTGGAATTGTTAGATTACATGTTAAATATTGCTGCACTGTCAGAACTAGAAGCACAAGCATTTCGCTACACTCCCAATAATATCTGCTAAATGTGTATGTGACCAATAAAATTGGATTTGATTTGATTGCTGATACCTCACCCTCTAATGTGCTCTGTGTATTTAGGTCTGCCTGTCGTGATCTTTGTGTCACAGTGGATGTGTGTCTATTTGTGATACAGAGGGAATGTTTTATCACATTGTTTAGGTACATTTGATGTGTGTTTGTCTCTGTGACTGTGTGTGTGTGTGTGCATGTAGGGAAATAAGGAAAACAAGAACCATTTTGAAAAGTCTGGATTTTTTTAATATCATGAATTTGTTCAAATGCTATTTTAGGCTTAAAGGTTTAGGTTTTGGGAGTAAGGTTAGGGTTAGTTTTAGGGTTAGGAGTTAGGTTAAGGGTTAGGTTTAGGCTTAGGTTGAAGGTTAGGGTTAGGTTTAGGGGTTAGGGAAAATAGGATTAGAGTTTGCACATGTTTGTACATGCTTGCGTATGTGTGTGTGTGTTTTTATGTGTGTGTTTGTGTGTGTGTGTGCATGTGTGTTGGTGCCATCTGTGTTTGCATGTTTGAGGGAGACTGAGAGTAGGGGGGACTGGGATAGGAGAGACTGAGGATAGTGGAGACTAAAGGTAGGGGAAACTGTGGATAGGGGAGACTGAGGGTAGGGGAGACTGAGGGTAGGGGAGACTGAGGATAGGGGAGACTGAGGGTAGGGGTGACTGAGGGTAATTGAGACTGAGGGTAGGGGAGACTGAGGGTAGGGGAGACTGAGGGTAGGGGAGACTGAGGATAGAGGAGACTGAGGATAGGGGAGACAGAGGATAGGGGAGACTGAGGGTAGGGCAGACTGAGGGTAGGAGAGACTGAGTGTAGGGGAGACTGAGTGTAGGGGAGACTGAGGGTAGGGGAGACTGAGGGTAGACTGGGGAGACTGAGGATAGCGGAGACTGAAGGTAGGGTAGACTGGGGAGACTGAGTGTAGGGGAGTCTGAGGGTAGAGGAGACTGAGGATAGCAGAGACTGAGGATAGACTGAGGGTAGACTGGGGAGACTGAGTGTAGGGGTGACTGAGGGTAGGGGTGACTGAGGATAGGCGAGACTGAGGGTGAAGGGTCAGGACTTGAAGGAGAAAAGAAAGCGAGAGGGACTGGGTAAGGGTCACGTGTAGAGGAAGCGGAGGACTGGGGATGGAGGGATACTATGGAAGAGAAAAAGAGGTCGGACAGAAGGAGATGTACAGTATATATATAATATACTAAATAACATCTAGTAACACACAAAGAGAAGAATGATTCATCTCGGTTTTCATTGCTTCCCATACTGTAAGCATGCAAATGGACCAACACACACACACACACAAGCACACACACAGTCAGGGCTGTGGATCAGCGTACAACAAGGTTAATGAAGTGTCTAATGCAGTGGCAGGGCTTGACACTCATCCCTCCTAACAGGCCTCTGGATGACACTCGCTTCTCTTCCAAACACTCATCTTACTGACAGTTGGTCTCCAATAAGGCTTTCTCTCTCTCTCGCTCTCTCTCTCTCTATCTGTCTCTCTCTGTCTCTTTTCCACCACTCTCCCCCCTCCATCTCTCTCTCTCTCTTCCACTCTCTGTCTGTCTCTCCCCACCCCCCCTTTCTCTGTCTATAGCCCTTTAGACAGTCTCTCTTTTTCTCCTCTTTTCTCTCTATTCCACGGGGGACCAGTACAAAAAAAAAACTATTAAAATGTATGCATTCACTACAGTAAGTTGCTCTGTATAAGAGCTTCTGGTAAATGACTAAAATGTAAATGTAAAATGTCTCTCCTCAGTGCCTCAGTCCTTCCTTCCCTGCTCTACCTTGGGTTTTCCAGCTCTGCTATATTTATCTGAATCTGGGTCTCAGTCTGAGTCAGTGTCTACTGTATAGTGTTGTGTTATGCCTGTAGCACAGCTCCCATCCCTGGGGAAGGTAAGGATAGTTTCCTGCTCTGTTCTGTTTCTGTTGGGCTGTCTGCGTTTTATTTTGGGTCCGACTGGTGCTGTTTCGCCTGCTGTGGCTGTTTTACTGCATAATTAGGCTGTGGTACCAGGGCTGGCTGTGACATGGAATTGACAGTTTGAGCACGTCCTGTCTTGCCTCTACTTCTCTCTATAAGAGAGTCCCTGTGTGTGTGTGTGTGTGTGTGTGTGTGTGTGTGTGTGTGTGTGTGTGTGTGTGTGTGTGTGTGTGTGTGTGTGTGTGTGTGTGTGTGTGTGTGTGTGTGTGTGTGTGTGTGTGTGTGTGTGTGTGTGTGTGTGTGTGTGTGTGTGTGTGTGTGTGTGTGACCAGACCCCCGCTAGTATAAAAGTGACCTGGATGTGAGCTGCACTCAGGTCCCTAGCTGGAGAGTGGAGCTGGATGTGAGCCGGAGTCAGGTCCCTAGCTAGAGAGTGGCTGGATGTGATCTGGAGTCAGGTCCCTAGCTAGAGAGTGGCTGAATGTGAGGTGGAGTCAGGTCCCTAGCTAGAGAGTGACTGAATGTGAGGTGGAGTCAGGTCCCTAGCTGGAGAGTGGCTGGATGTAAGGTGGAGTCAGGTCCCTAGCTAGAGAGTGGCTGGATGTGAGCCAGAGTCAGGTCCCTAGCTAGAGAGTGGCTGAATGTAAGGTGGAGTCAGGTCCCTAGCTTGAGAGTGGCTGAATGTGAGGTTGAGTCAGGTCCCTAGCTAGAGAGTGGCTGAATGTGAGGTGGAGTCAGGTCCCTAGCTAGAGAGTGGCTGAATGTGAGGTGGAGTCAGGTCCCTAGCTAGAGAGTGATTGAATGTTATCTGGAGTCAGGTCCCTAGCTAGAGAGTGGCTGAATGTGAGGTGGAGTCAGGTCCCTAGCTAGAGAGTGGCTGAATGTGAGGTGGAGTCAGGTCCCTAGCTGGAGAGTTGCTGAATGTGAGGTGGAGTCAGGTCCCTAGCTAGAGTGTGGCTGGTTGTGATCTGGATTCAGGTCCCAAGCTGGAGAGTGGCTGAATGTGAGGTGGAGTCAGGTCCCTAGCTAGAGAGTGGCTGAATGTGAGGTGGAGTCAGGTCCCTAGCTGGAGAGTGGCTGAATGTTATCTGGAGTCAGGTCCCTAGCTGGAGAGTGGCTGAATGTTATCTGGAGTCAGGTCCCTAGCTAGAGAGTGGCTGAATGTGAGGTGGAGTCAGGTCCCTAGCTGGAGAGTGGCTGAATGTTATCTGGAGTCAGGTCCCTAGCTGGAGAGTGGCTGAATGTGAGGTGGAGTCAGGTCCCTAGCTAGAGAGTGACTGAATGTGAGGTGGAGTCAGGTCCCTAGCTGGAGAGTGGCTGAATGTGAGGTGGAATCAGGTCCCTAGCTAGAGAGTGGCTGGATGTGATCTGGAGTCAGGTCCCTAGCTAGAGAGTGGCTGAATGTGATCTGGAGTCAGGTCCCTAGCTGGAGAGTGGCTGAATGTGATCTGGAGTCAGGTCCCTAGCTGGAGAGTGGCTGAATGTGATCTGGAGTCAGGTCCCTAGCTAGAAAGTGGCTGAATGTGATCTGGAGTCAGGTCCCTAGCTGGAGAGTGGCTGAATGTTATCTGGAGTCAGGTCCCTAGCTAGAGAGTGGCTGAATGTTATCTGGAGTCAGGTCCCTAGCTAGAGAGTGGCTGAATGTGATCTGGAGTCAGGTCCCTAGCTAGAGAGTGGCTGAATGTGATCTGGAGTCAGGTCCCTAGCTAGAGAGTGGCTGAATGTGAGGTGGAGTCAGGTCCCTAGCTAGAGAGTGGCTGAATGTGAGGTGGAGTCAGGTCCCTAGCTAGAGAGTGGCTGAATGTGAGGTGGAGTCAGGTCCCTAGCTAGAGAGTGGCTGAATGTGAGGTGGAGTCAGGTCCCTAGCTGGAGAGTGGCTGAATGTTATCTGGAGTCAGGTCCCTAGCTGGAGAGTGGCTGATTGTGAGGTGGAGTCAGGTCCCTAGCTGGAGAGTGGCTGAATGTGAGGTGGAGTCAGGTCCCTAGCTGGAGAGTGGCTGATTGTGAGGTGGAGTCAGGTCCCTAGCTGGAGAGTGGCTGATTGGGAGGTGGAGTCAGGTCCCTAGCTGGAGAGTGGCTGAATGTGAGGTGGAGTCAGGTCCCTAGCTAGAGAGTGGCTGAATGTGAGGTGGAGTCAGGTCCCTAGCTAGAGAGTGGCTGAATGTGAGGTGGAGTCAGGTCCCTAGCTGGAGAGTGGCTGAATGTGAGGTGGAGTCAGGTCCCTAGCTAGAGAGTGGCTGATTGTGAGGTGGAGTCAGGTCCCTAGCTGGAGAGTGGCTGATTGTGAGGTGGAGTCAGGTCCCAAGCTGGAGAGTGGCTGAATGTGAGGTGGAGTCAGGTCCCTAGCTAGAGAGTGGCTGAATGTGAGGTGGAGTCAGGTCCCTAGCTAGAGAGTGGCTGAATGTGAGGTGGAGTCAGGTCTCTAGCTGGAGAGTGGCTGAATGTGAGGTGGAGTCAGGTCCCTAGCTGGAGAGTTGCTGAATGTTATCTGGAGTCAGGTCCCTAGTTAGAGAGTGGCTGAATGTGAGGTGGAGTCAGGTCCCTAGCTAGAGAGTGGCTGAATGTGAGGTGGAGTCAGGTCCCTAGCTGGAGAGTGGCTGAATGTTATCTGGAGTCAGGTCCCTAGCTGGAGAGTGGCTGATTGTGAGGTGGAGTCAGGTCCCTAGCTGGAGAGTGGCTGAATGTGAGGTGGAGTCAGGTCCCTAGCTGGAGAGTGGCTGAATGTGAGGTGGAGTCAGGTCCCTAGCTGGAGAGTTGATGAATGTGAGGTGGAGTCAGGTCCCTAGCTAGATTGTGGCTGAATGTGATCTGGAGTCAGGTCCCTAGCTAGAGAGTGGCTGAATGTAAGGTGGAGTCAGGTCCCTAGCTGGAGAGTGGCTGAATGTGAGGTGGAGTCAGGTCCCTAGCTAGATAGTGGCTGAATGTAAGGTGGAGTCAGGTCCCTAGCTGGAGAGTGGCTGAATGTTATCTGGAGTAAGGTCCCTACCTGGAGAGTGGCTGATTGTGAGGTGGAGTCAGGTCCCTAGCTGGAGAGTGGCTGAATGTGAGGTGGAGTCAGGTCCCTAGCTAGAGAGTGGCTGATTGTGAGGTGGAGTCAGGTCCCTAGCTGGAGAGTGGCTGAATGTGAGGTGGAGTCAGGTCCCTAGCTGGTGAGTGGCTGAATGTGAGGTGGAGTCAGGTCCCTAGCTAGAGAGTGGCTGATTGTAAGGTGGAGTCAGGTCCCTAGCTGGAGAGTGGCTGAATGTTATCTGGAGTCAGGTCCCTAGCTAGAGAGTGGCTGAATGTGAGGTGGAGTCAGGTCCCTAGCTGGAGAGTGGCTGAATGTTATCTGGAGTCAGGTCCCTAGCTGGAGAGTGGCTGATTGTGAGGTGGAGTCAGGTCCCTAGCTGGAGAGTGGCTGAATGTGAGGTGGAGTCAGGTCCCTAGCTGGAGAGTGGCTGAATGTGAGGTGGAGTCAGGTCCCTAGCTGGAGAGTTGATGAATGTGAGGTGGAGTCTGGTCCCTAGCTAGATTGTTGCTGAATGTGATCTGGAGTCAGGTCCCTAGCTAGAGAGTGGCTGAATGTAAGGTGGAGTCAGGTCCCTAGCTGGAGAGTGGCTGAATGTGAGGTGGAGTCAGGTCCCTAGCTAGAGAGTGGCTGAATGTAAAGTGGAGTCAGGTCCCTAGCTAGAGAGTGGCTGAATGTAAGGTGGAGTCAGGTCCCTAGCTGGAGAGTGGCTGATTGTGAGGTGGAGTCAGGTCCCTAGCTGGAGAGTGGCTGAATGTGATCTGGAGTCAGGTCCCTAGCTGGAGAGTGGCTGAATGTTATCTGGAGTCAGGTCCCTAGCTGGAGAGTGGCTGATTGTGAGGTGGAGTCAGGTCCCTAGCTGGAGAGTGGCTGAATGTGAGGTGGAGTCAGGTCCCTAGCTGGAGAGTGGCTGAATGTGAGGTGGAGTCAGGTCCCTAGCTGGAGAGTTGATGAATGTGAGGTGGAGTCAGGTCCCTAGCTAGATTGTGGCTGAATGTGATCTGGAGTCAGGTCCCTAGCTAGAGAGTGGCTGAATGTAAGGTGGAGTCAGGTCCCTAGCTGGAGAGTGGCTGAATGTGAGGTGGAGTCAGGTCCCTAGCTAGATAGTGGCTGAATGTAAGGTGGAGTCAGGTCCCTAGCTGGAGAGTGGCTGAATGTTATCTGGAGTAAGGTCCCTACCTGGAGAGTGGCTGATTGTGAGGTGGAGTCAGGTCCCTAGCTGGAGAGTGGCTGAATGTGAGGTGGAGTCAGGTCCCTAGCTAGAGAGTGGCTGATTGTGAGGTGGAGTCAGGTCCCTAGCTGGAGAGTGGCTGAATGTGAGGTGGAGTCAGGTCCCTAGCTAGACAGTGGCTGAATGTGAGGTGGAGTCAGGTCCCTAGCTAGAGAGTGGCTGATTGTAAGGTGGAGTCAGGTCCCTAGCTGGAGAGTGGCTGAATGTTATCTGGAGTCAGGTCCCTAGCTAGAGAGTGGCTGAATGTGAGGTGGAGTCAGGTCCCTAGCTGGAGAGTGGCTGAATGTTATCTGGAGTCAGGTCCCTAGCTGGAGAGTGGCTGATTGTGAGGTGGAGTCAGGTCCCTAGCTGGAGAGTGGCTGAATGTGAGGTGGAGTCAGGTCCCTAGCTGGAGAGTGGCTGAATGTGAGGTGGAGTCAGGTCCCTAGCTGGAGAGTTGATGAATGTGAGGTGGAGTCTGGTCCCTAGCTAGATTGTTGCTGAATGTGATCTGGAGTCAGGTCCCTAGCTAGAGAGTGGCTGAATGTAAGGTGGAGTCAGGTCCCTAGCTGGAGAGTGGCTGAATGTGAGGTGGAGTCAGGTCCCTAGCTAGAGAGTGGCTGAATGTAAGGTGGAGTCAGGTCCCTAGCTGGAGAGTGGCTGAATGTAAGGTGGAGTCAGGTCCCTAGCTGGAGAGTGGCTGATTGTGAGGTGGAGTCAGGTCCCTAGCTGGAGAGTGGCTGAATGTGATCTGGAGTCAGGTCCCTGCTAGATAGTGGCTGAATGTGTGGAGTCAGGTCCCTAGCTTGAGAGTGGCTGAATGTGAGGTGGAGTCAGGTCCCTAGCTGGAAGTGGCTGAATGTGAGGTGGAGTCAGGTCCCTAGCTTGAGAGTGGCTGAATGTGAGGTGGAGTCAGGTCCCTAGCTGGAGAGTGGCTGAATGTGAGGTGGAGTCAGGTCCCTAGCTAGAGAGTGGCTGATTGTGAGGTGGAGTCAGGTCCCTAGCTGGAGAGTGGCTGATTGTGAGGTGGAGTCAGGTCCCTAGCTGGAGAGTGGCTGAATGTGAGGTGGAGTCAGGTCCCTAGCTAGAGAGTGGCTGAATGTGAGGTGGAGTCAGGTCCCTAGCTAGAGAGTGGCTGAATGTGAGGTGGAGTCAGGTCTCTAGCTGGAGAGTGGCTGAATGTGAGGTGGAGTCAGGTCCCTAGCTGGAGAGTTGCTGAATGTTATCTGGAGTCAGGTCCCTAGCTGGAGAGTGGCTGAATGTGAGGTGGAGTCAGGTCCCTAGCTAGAGAGTGGCTGAATGTGAGGTGGAGTCAGGTCCCTAGCTGGAGAGTGGCTGAATGTTATCTGGAGTCAGGTCCCTAGCTGGAGAGTGGCTGAATGTGAGGTGGAGTCAGGTCCCTAGCTGGAGAGTGGCTGAATGTTATCTGGAGTCAGGTCCCTAGCTGGAGAGTGGCTGATTGTGAGGTGGAGTCAGGTCCCTAGCTGGAGATTGTGGCTGAATGTGATCTGGAGTCAGGTCCCTAGCTGGAGAGTTGATGAATGTGAGGTGGAGTCAGGTCCCTAGCTGATTGTGGCTGAATGTGATCTGGAGTCAGGTCCCTAGCTAGAGAGTGGCTGAATGTAAGGTGGAGTCAGGTCCCTAGCTGGAGAGTGGCTGAATGTGAGGTGGAGTCAGGTCCCTAGCTAGATAGTGGCTGAATGTAAGGTGGAGTCAGGTCCCTAGCTGGAGAGTGGCTGAATGTTATCTGGAGTAAGGTCCCTAGCTGGAGAGTGGCTGAATGTGAGGTGGAGTCAGGTCCCTAGCTAGAGAGTGGCTGATTGTGAGGTGGAGTCAGGTCCCTAGCTGGAGAGTGGCTGAATGTGAGGTGGAGTCAGGTCCCTAGCTAGACAGTGGCTGAATGTGAGGTGGAGTCAGGTCCCTAGCTAGAGAGTGGCTGATTGTAAGGTGGAGTCAGGTCCCTAGCTGGAGAGTGGCTGAATGTTATCTGGAGTCAGGTCCCTAGCTAGAGAGTGGCTGAATGTGATCTGGAGTCAGGTCCCTAGCTGGAGAGTGGCTGGATGTGACTTGGAGTCAGGTCCCTAGCTGGAGAGTGGCTGAATGTGAGGTGGAGTCAGGTCCCTAGCTGGAGAGTGGCTGGATGTGAGGTGGAGTCAGGTCCCTAGCTAGAGAGTGGCTGGATGTGAGCCAGAGTCAGGTCCCTAGCTAGAGAGTGGCTGAATGTAAGGTGGAGTCAGGTCCCTAGCTAGAGAGTGGCTGAATGTGAGGTGGAGTCAGGTCCCTAGCTAGAGAGTGGCTGAATGTGAGGTGGAGTCAGGTCCCTAGCTAGAGAGTGGCTGAATGTGATGTGGAGTCAGGTCCCTAGCTGGAGAGTGGCTGAATGTGAGGTGGAGTCAGGTCCCTAGCTGGAGAGTGGCTGAATGTTATCTGGAGTCAGGTCCCTAGCTGGAGAGTGGCTGATTGTGAGGTGGAGTCAGGTCCCTAGCTGGAGAGTGGCTGAATGTGAGGTGGAGTCAGGTCCCTAGCTGGAGAGTGGCTGAATGTGAGGTGGAGTCAGGTCCCTAGCTGGAGAGTTGATGAATGTGAGGTGGAGTCAGGTCCCTAGCTGGAGAGTGGCTGATTGTGAGGTGGAGTCAGGTCCCTAGCTGGAGAGTGGCTGAATGTGAGGTGGAGTCAGGTCCCTAGCTAGATAGTGGCTGAATGTAAGGTGGAGTCAGGTCCCTAGCTTGAGAGTGGCTGAATGTGAGGTGGAGTCAGGTCCCTAGCTGGTGAGTGGCTGAATGTGAGGTGGAGTCAGGTCCCTAGCTAGAGAGTGGCTGAATGTAAGGTGGAGTCAGGTCCCTGGCTGGAGAGTGGCTGAATGTAAGGTGGAGTCAGGTCCCTAGCTGGAGAGTGGCTGATTGTGAGGTGGAGTCTGTTCCCTAGCTGGAGAGTGGCTGAATGTGAGGTGGAGTCAGGTCTCTAGCTGGAGAGTGGCTGAATGTGAGGTGGAGTCAGGTCCCTAGCTGGAGAGTTGATGAATGTGAGGTGGAGTCTGGTCCCTAGCTAGATTGTTGCTGAATGTGATCTGGAGTCAGGTCCCTAGCTAGAGAGTGGCTGAATGTAAGGTGGAGTCAGGTCCCTAGCTGGAGAGTGGCTGAATGTGAGGTGGAGTCAGGTCCCTAGCTGGAGAGCGGCTGAATGTTATCTGGAGTCAGGTCCCTAGCTAGAGAGTGTCTGAATGTTTTCTGGAGTCAGGTCCCTAGCTAGAGAGTGGCTGAATGTGATCTGGAGTCAGGTCCCTAGCTAGATAGTGGCTGAATGTAAGTTGGAGTCAGGTCCCTAGCTAGAGAGTGGCTGAATGTGAGGTGGAGTCAGGTCCCTAGCTAGAGAGTGACTGAATGTAAGGTGGAGTCAGGTCCCTAGCTAGAGAGTGGCTGAATGTGAGGTGGAGTCAGGTCCCTAGCTAGAGAGTGGCTGAATGTGAGGTGGAGTCAGGTCCCTAGCTAGAGAGTGGCTGAATGTGATGTGGAGTCAGGTCCCTAGCTGGAGAGTGGCTGAATGTGAGGTGGAGTCAGGTCCCTAGCTGGAGAGTGGCTGAATGTTATCTGGAGTCAGGTCCCTAGCTGGAGAGTTGATGAATGTGAGGTGGAGTCTGGTCCCTAGCTAGATTGTTGCTGAATGTGATCTGGAGTCAGGTCCCTAGCTAGAGAGTGGCTGAATGTAAGGTGGAGTCAGGTCCCTAGCTGGAGAGTGGCTGAATGTGAGGTGGAGTCAGGTCCCTAGCTAGAGAGTGGCTGAATGTAAGGTGGAGTCAGGTCCCTAGCTGGAGAGTGACTGAATGTGAGGTGGAGTCAGGTCCCTAGCTGGAGAGTGGCTGAATGTGAGGTGGAGTCAGGTCCCTAGCTGGAGAGTTGATGAATGTGAGGTGGAGTCTGGTCCCTAGCTAGATTGTTGCTGAATGTGATCTGGAGTCAGGTCCCTAGCTAGAGAGTGGCTGAATGTAAGGTGGAGTCAGGTCCCTAGCTGGAGAGTGGCTGAATGTGAGGTGGAGTCAGGTCCCTAGCTAGAGAGTGGCTGAATGTAAGGTGGAGTCAGGTCCCTAGCTGGAGAGTGGCTGAATGTAAGGTGGAGTCAGGTCCCTAGCTGGAGAGTGGCTGATTGTGAGGTGGAGTCAGGTCCCTAGCTGGAGAGTGGCTGAATGTGATCTGGAGTCAGGTCCCTAGCTAGATAGTGGCTGAATGTAAGGTGGAGTCAGGTCCCTAGCTTGAGAGTGGCTGAATGTGAGGTGGAGTCAGGTCCCTAGCTGGAGAGTGGCTGAATGTGAGGTGGAGTCAGGTCCCTAGCTAGAGAGTGGCTGAATGTGAGGTGGAGTCAGGTCCCTAGCTGGAGAGTGGCTGAATGTGAGGTGGAGTCAGGTCCCTAGCTAGAGAGTGGCTGATTGTGAGGTGGAGTCAGGTCCCTAGCTGGAGAGTGGCTGATTGTGAGGTGGAGTCAGGTCCCTAGCTGGAGAGTGGCTGAATGTGAGGTGGAGTCAGGTCCCTAGCTAGAGAGTGGCTGAATGTGAGGTGGAGTCAGGTCCCTAGCTAGAGAGTGGCTGAATGTGAGGTGGAGTCAGGTCTCTAGCTGGAGAGTGGCTGAATGTGAGGTGGAGTCAGGTCCCTAGCTGGAGAGTTGCTGAATGTTATCTGGAGTCAGGTCCCTAGTTAGAGAGTGGCTGAATGTGAGGTGGAGTCAGGTCCCTAGCTAGAGAGTGGCTGAATGTGAGGTGGAGTCAGGTCCCTAGCTGGAGAGTGGCTGAATGTTATCTGGAGTCAGGTCCCTAGCTGGAGAGTGGCTGATTGTGAGGTGGAGTCAGGTCCCTAGCTGGAGAGTGGCTGAATGTGAGGTGGAGTCAGGTCCCTAGCTGGAGAGTGGCTGAATGTGAGGTGGAGTCAGGTCCCTAGCTGGAGAGTTGATGAATGTGAGGTGGAGTCAGGTCCCTAGCTGGCTGAATGTGATCTGGAGTCAGGTCCCTAGCTAGAGAGTGGCTGAATGTAAGGTGGAGTCAGGTCCCTAGCTGGAGAGTGGCTGAATGTGAGGTGGAGTCAGGTCCCTAGCTAGATAGTGGCTGAATGTAAGGTGGAGTCAGGTCCCTAGCTGGAGAGTGGCTGAATGTTATCTGGAGTAAGGTCCCTACCTGGAGAGTGTCTGATTGTGAGGTGGAGTCAGGTCCCTAGCTGGAGAGTGGCTGAATGTGAGGTGGAGTCAGGTCCCTAGCTAGAGAGTGGCTGATTGTGAGGTGGAGTCAGGTCCCTAGCTGGAGAGTGGCTGAATGTGAGGTGGAGTCAGGTCCCTAGCTAGACAGTGGCTGAATGTGAGGTGGAGTCAGGTCCCTAGCTAGAGAGTGGCTGATTGTAAGGTGGAGTCAGGTCCCTAGCTGGAGAGTGGCTGAATGTTATCTGGAGTCAGGTCCCTAGCTAGAGAGTGGCTGAATGTGATCTGGAGTCAGGTCCCTAGCTGGAGAGTGGCTGGATGTGACTTGGAGTCAGGTCCCTAGCTGGAGAGTGGCTGAATGTGAGGTGGAGTCAGGTCCCTAGCTGGAGAGTGGCTGGATGTGAGGTGGAGTCAGGTCCCTAGCTAGAGAGTGGCTGGATGTGAGCCAGAGTCAGGTCCCTAGCTAGAGAGTGGCTGAATGTAAGGTGGAGTCAGGTCCCTAGCTAGAGAGTGGCTGAATGTGAGGTGGAGTCAGGTCCCTAGCTGGAGAGTGGCTGAATGTGAGGTGGAGTCAGGTCCCTAGCTAGAGAGTGGCTGAATGTGATGTGGAGTCAGGTCCCTAGCTGGAGAGTGGCTGAATGTGAGGTGGAGTCAGGTCCCTAGCTGGAGAGTGGCTGAATGTTATCTGGAGTCAGGTCCCTAGCTGGAGAGTGGCTGATTGTGAGGTGGAGTCAGGTCCCTAGCTGGAGAGTGGCTGAATGTGAGGTGGAGTCAGGTCCCTAGCTGGAGAGTGGCTGAATGTGAGGTGGAGTCAGGTCCCTAGCTGGAGAGTTGATGAATGTGAGGTGGAGTCTGGTCCCTAGCTAGATTGTTGCTGAATGTGATCTGGAGTCAGGTCCCTAGCTAGAGAGTGGCTGAATGTAAGGTGGAGTCAGGTCCCTAGCTGGAGAGTGGCTGAATGTGAGGTGGAGTCAGGTCCCTAGCTAGAGAGTGGCTGAATGTAAGGTGGAGTCAGGTCCCTAGCTGGAGAGTGGCTGAATGTAAGGTGGAGTCAGGTCCCTAGCTGGAGAGTGGCTGATTGTGAGGTGGAGTCAGGTCCCTAGCTGGAGAGTGGCTGAATGTGATCTGGAGTCAGGTCCCTAGCTAGATAGTGTCTGAATGTAAGGTGGAGTCAGGTCCCTAGCTTGAGAGTGGCTGAATGTGAGGTGGAGTCAGGTCCCTAGCTGGAGAGTGGCTGAATGTGAGGTGGAGTCAGGTCCCTAGCTAGAGAGTGGCTGAATGTAAGGTGGAGTCAGGTCCCTAGCTGGAGAGTGGCTGAATGTAAGGTGGAGTCAGGTCCCTAGCTGGAGAGTGGCTGATTGTGAGGTGGAGTCAGGTCCCTAGCTGGAGAGTGGCTGAATGTGAGGTGGAGTCAGGTCTCTAGCTGGAGAGTGGTCTGAATGTGAGGTGGAGTCAGGTCCCTAGCTGGAGAGTTGATGAATGTGAGGTGGAGTCTGGTCCCTAGCTAGATTGTTGCTGAATGTGATCTGGAGTCAGGTCCCTAGCTAGAGAGTGGCTGAATGTAAGGTGGAGTCAGGTCCCTAGCTGGAGAGTGGCTGAATGTGAGGTGGAGTCAGGTCCCTAGCTGGAGAGTGGCTGAATGTGAGGTGGAGTCAGGTCCCTAGCTAGAGAGTGACTGAATGTAAGGTGGAGTCAGGTCCCTAGCTAGAGAGTGTCTGAATGTTTTCTGGAGTCAGGTCCGTAGCTAGAGAGTGGCTGAATGTGATCTGGAGTCAGGTCCCTAGCTAGATAGTGGCTGAATGTAAGTTGGAGTCAGGTCCCTAGCTAGAGAGTGGCTGAATGTGAGGTGGAGTCAGGTCCCTAGCTAGAGAGTGACTGAATGTAAGGTGGAGTCAGGTCCCTAGCTAGAGAGTGGCTGAATGTGAGGTGGAGTCAGGTCCCTAGCTAGAGAGTGGCTGAATGTGAGGTGGAGTCAGGTCCCTAGCTAGAGAGTGGCTGAATGTGATGTGGAGTCAGGTCCCTAGCTGGAGAGTGGCTGAATGTGAGGTGGAGTCAGGTCCCTAGCTGGAGAGTGGCTGAATGTTATCTGGAGTCAGGTCCCTAGCTGGAGAGTGGCTGATTGTGAGGTGGAGTCAGGTCCCTAGCTGGAGAGTGGCTGAATGTGAGGTGGAGTCTGTTCCCTAGCTGGAGAGTGGCTGAATGTGAGGTGGAGTCAGGTCCCTAGCTGGAGAGTTGATGAATGTGAGGTGGAGTCTGGTCCCTAGCTAGATTGTTGCTGAATGTGATCTGGAGTCAGGTCCCTAGCTAGAGAGTGGCTGAATGTAAGGTGGAGTCAGGTCCCTAGCTGGAGAGTGGCTGAATGTTATCTGGAGTCAGGTCCCTAGCTGGAGAGTGGCTGAATGTTATCTGGAGTAAGGTCCCTACCTGGAGAGTGGCTGATTGTGAGGTGGAGTCAGGTCCCTAGCTGGAGAGTGGCTGAATGTGAGGTGGAGTCAGGTCCCTAGCTAGAGAGTGGCTGATTGTGAGGTGGAGTCAGGTCCCTAGCTAGACAGTGGCTGAATGTAAGGTGGAGTCAGGTCCCTAGCTGGAGAGTGGCTGAATGTTATCTGGAGTCAGGTCCCTAGCTGGAGAGTGGCTGAATGTTATCTGGAGTAAGGTCCCTACCTGGAGAGTGGCTGATTGTGAGGTGGAGTCAGGTCCCTAGCTGGAGAGTGGCTGAATGTGAGGTGGAGTCAGGTCCCTAGCTAGAGAGTGGCTGATTGTGAGGTGGAGTCAGGTCCCTAGCTGGAGAGTGGCTGAATGTGAGGTGGAGTCAGGTCCCTAGCTAGACAGTGGCTGAATGTGAGGTGGAGTCAGGTCCCTAGCTAGAGAGTGGCTGATTGTGAGGTGGAGTCAGGTCCCTAGCTGGAGAGTGGCTGAATGTTATCTGGAGTCAGGTCCCTAGCTAGAGAGTGGCTGAATGTGATCTGGAGTCAGGTCCCTAGCTGGAGAGTGGCTGGATGTGACTTGGAGTCAGGTCCCTAGCTGGAGAGTGGCTGAATGTGAGGTGGAGTCAGGTCCCTAGCTGGAGAGTGGCTGGATGTGAGGTGGAGTCAGGTCCCTAGCTAGAGAGTGGCTGATTGTGAGGTGGAGTCAGGTCCCTAGCTGGAGAGTGGCTGAATGTGAGGTGGAGTCAGGTCCCTAGCTAGACAGTGGCTGAATGTGAGGTGGAGTCAGGTCCCTAGCTAGAGAGTGGCTGATTGTGAGGTGGAGTCAGGTCCCTAGCTGGAGAGTGGCTGAATGTTATCTGGAGTCAGGTCCCTAGCTGGAGAGTGGCTGGATGTGACTTGGAGTCAGGTCCCTAGCTGGAGAGTGCCTGAATGTGAGGTGGAGTCAGGTCCCTAGCTGGAGAGTGGCTGGATGTGAGGTGGAGTCAGGTCCCTAGCTAGAGAGTGGCTGGATGTGAGCCAGAGTCAGGTCCCTAGCTAGAGAGTGGCTGAATGTGAGGTGGAGTCAGGTCCCTAGCTAGAGAGTGGCTGAATGTGAGGTGGAGTCAGGTCCCTAGCTAGAGAGTGGCTGGATGTGAGCCAGAGTCAGGTCCCTAGCTAGAGAGTGGCTGAATGTGAGGTGGAGTCAGGTCCCTAGCTAGAGAGTGGCTGAATGTGAGGTGGAGTCAGGTCCCTAGCTAGAGAGTGGCTGAATGTGAGGTGGAGTCAGGTCCCTAGCTAGAGAGTGGCTGAATGTGAGGTGGAGTCAGGTCCCTAGCTAGAGAGTGGCTGAATGTGATGTGGAGTCAGGTCCCTAGCTGGAGAGTGGCTGAATGTGAGGTGGAGTCAGGTCCCTAGCTGGAGAGTGGCTGAATGTTATCTGGAGTCAGGTCCCTAGCTGGAGAGTGGCTGATTGTGAGGTGGAGTCAGGTCCCTAGCTGGAGAGTGGCTGAATGTGAGGTGGAGTCAGGTCCCTAGCTGGAGAGTGGGTGAATGTGAGGTGGAGCCAGGTCCCTAGCTGGAGAGTTGATGAATGTGAGGTGGAGTCTGGTCCCTAGCTAGATTGTTGCTGAATGTGATCTGGAGTCAGGTCCCTAGCTAGAGAGTGGCTGAATGTAAGGTGGAGTCAGGTCCCTAGCTGGAGAGTGGCTGAATGTGAGGTGGAGTCAGGTCCCTAGCTAGAGAGTGGCTGAATGTAAGGTGGAGTCAGGTCCCTAGCTGGAGAGTGGCTGAATGTAAGGTGGAGTCAGGTCCCTAGCTGGAGAGTGGCTGATTGTGAGGTGGAGTCAGGTCCCTAGCTGGAGAGTGGCTGAATGTGAGGTGGAGTCAGGTCTCTAGCTGGAGAGTGGCTGAATGTGAGGTGGAGTCAGGTCCCTAGCTGGAGAGTTGATGAATGTGAGGTGGAGTCTGGTCCCTAGCTAGATTGTTGCTGAATGTGATCTGGAGTCAGGTCCCTAGCTAGAGAGTGGCTGAATGTAAGGTGGAGTCAGGTCCCTAGCTGGAGAGTGGCTGAATGTGAGGTGGAGTCAGGTCCCTAGCTGGAGAGTGGCTGAATGTTATCTGGAGTCAGGTCCCTAGCTAGAGAGTGTCTGAATGTTTTCTGGAGTCAGGTCCCTAGCTAGAGAGTGGCTGAATGTGATCTGGAGTCAAGTCCCTAGCTAGATAGTGGCTGAATGTAAGGTGGAGTCAGGTCCCTAGCTAGAGAGTGGCTGAATGTGAGGTGGAGTCAGGTCCCTAGCTAGAGAGTGACTGAATGTAAGGTGGAGTCAGGTCCCTAGCTAGAGAGTGGCTGAATGTGAGGTGGAGTCAGGTCCCTAGCTAGAGAGTGGCTGAATGTGAGGTGGAGTCAGGTCCCTAGCTAGAGAGTGGCTGAATGTGATGTGGAGTCAGGTCCCTAGCTGGAGAGTGGCTGAATGTGAGGTGGAGTCAGGTCCCTAGCTGGAGAGTGGCTGAATGTTATCTGGAGTCAGGTCCCTAGCTGGAGAGTGGCTGATTGTGAGGTGGAGTCAGGTCCCTAGCTGGAGAGTGGCTGAATGTGAGGTGGAGTCTGTTCCCTAGCTGGAGAGTGGCTGAATGTGAGGTGGAGTCAGGTCCCTAGCTGGAGAGTGGCTGAATGTGAGGTGGAGTCAGGTCTCTAGCTAGAGAGTGGCTGATTGTGAGGTGGAGTCAGGTCCCTAGCTAGAGAGTGGCTGAATGTGAGGTGGAGTCAGGTCCCTAGCTGGAGAGTGGCTGAATGTTATCTGGAGTCAGGTCCCTAGCTGGAGAGTTGCTGAATGTGAGGTGGAGTCAGGTCCCTAGCTAGAGAGTGGCTGAATGTGAGGTGGAGTCTGGTCCCTAGCTGGAGAGTGGCTGAATGTTATCTGGAGTCAGGTCCCTAGCTGGAGAGTGGCTGAATGTGAGGTGGAGTCAGGTCCCTAGCTGGAGAGTGGCTGAATGTGAGGTGGAGTCAGGTCCCTAGCTGGAGAGTGGCTGATTGTGAGGTGGAGTCAGGTCCCTAGCTGGAGAGTGGCTGAATGTGAGGTGGAGTCAGGTCCCTAGCTGGAGAGTGGCTGAATGTTATCTGGAGTCAGGTCCCTAGCTAGAGAGTTGCTGAATGTGAGGTGGAGTCAGGTCCCTAGCTAGAGAGTGGCTGAATGTGATCTGGAGTCAGGTCCCTAGCTGGAGAATGGCTGAATGTGAGGTGGAGTCAGGTCCCTAGCTAGATAGTGGCTGAATGTTATCTGGAGTCAGGTCCCTAGCTGGAGAGTGGCTGATTGTGAGGTGGAGTCAGGTCCCTAGCTAGAGAGTGGCTGAATGTGATCTGGAGTCAGGTCCCTGGCTGGAGAGTGGCTGAATGTGAGGTGGAGTCAGGTCCCTAGCTAGAGAGTGGCTGAATGTTATCTGGAGTCAGGTCCCTAGCTGGAGAGTTGCTGAATGTGAGGTGGAGTCAGGTCCCTAGCTAGAGAGTGGCTGAATGTGAGGTGGAGTCAGGTCCCTAGCTGGAGAGTGGCTGAATGTTATCTGGAGTCAGGTCCCTAGCTGGAGAGTGGCTGATTGTGAGGTGGAGTCAGGTCCCTAGCTGGAGAGTGGCTGAATGTGAGGTGGAGTCAGGTCCCTAGCTGGAGAGTGGCTGAATGTGAGGTGGAGTCAGGTCCCTAGCTGGAGTGTTGCTGAATGTGAGGTGGAGTCAGGTCCCTAGCAAGAGTGTGGCTGGATGTGATCTGGAGTCAGGTCCCTAGCTTGAGAGTGGCTGAATGTGAGGTGGAGTCAGGTCCCTAGCTAGAGAGTGGCTGAATGTGAGGTGGAGTCAGGTCCCTAGCTGGAGAGTGGCTGAATGTTATCTGGAGTCAGGTCCCTAGGTGGAGAGTGCCTGATTGTGAGGTGGAGTCAGGTCCCTAGCTGGAGAGTGGCTGATTGTGAGGTGGAGTCAGGTCCCTAGCTGGAGAGTGGCTGAATGTGAGGTGGAGTCAGGTCCCTAGCTGGAGAGTTGCTGAATGTGAGGTGGAGTCAGGTCCCTAGCTAGAGAGTGGCTGAATGTGAGGTGGACTCAGGTCCCTAGCTAGAGAGTGGCTGAATGTTATCTGGAGTCATGTCGCTTGCTGGAGAGTTGCTGAATGTGAGGTGGAGTCAGGTCCCTAGCTGGAGAGTTGCTGAATGTGAGATGGAGTCAGGTCCCTAGCTGGAGAGTTGCTGAATGTGAGGTGGAGTCAGGTCCCTAGCTGGAGAGTTGCTGAATGTGAGGTGGAGTCAGGTCCCTAGCTGGAGAGTGGCTGAATGTGAGGTGGAGTCTGGTCCCTAGCTGGAGAGTGGCTGAATGTGAGGTGGAGTCAGGTCCCTAGCTAGAGAGTGTGTGTGCGCCGTGAGGTTAGGGAGAGAGTGTTCAGTGCAGTAGTGTGCAGTAGTGTGTGTGAGCATGTGTGCGTTAGTGTAGGCGTGCATGTCTATACGTGTGTGTGCATGTGTGAATATGTGTGTGCGTGTCTTGCAGGTGTGCCCGTGTGTGTCCGTGTGCGTGTCTGCGTGTGTGTTTTCATCTCTTTGGGTGATGTAATGTTCTGGTGTGTGCTGTAATTGGGTTCAGTTGGAGTGTTGGGGCGCTGCAGTCATTGAAAGAAAGGCTGTGATGAGGGGAGAGGCTCAGGAATATGACTCTTCCCAGTTAAGGGAGATGTTTGTCTTTCTTTCTTCTCCTTTACTTTGTTTCTCTGACCTTGTGTCTTTACAGCCTATAAAGGTCCATTGTTGTTAATTCTTTGTGGTGGTTTCTCTCTCTCTCTCTCTCTGGTTGACTAGGTTTGCTCAGAGTGGATGTGTGTCATTTTGCGCTGCTTTGTGTTTTGACCCCATGGCATGACTGGTGACTCCCCATTCAGTCTGGCCTCATCTCATCCTGTCTCGTCTCGTCCTGTCTCATCTCGTCCTGTCTTATCTCATCCTATCTCGTCCTGTCTTGTCCTGTCCTGTCTCGGCCTGGCTCCAGAGCGAGGTTTACATGTCGCCCTGTGGCCCTCCCAGCTTCCTACTCCTCTTGTTGAGCGCTGGCTGGATGTGACAGCTGTGGCCGTTGTGCCTGAGCTCTTCTGTGGTGACGGGCCACGCTTGTCAGGCCCGTTGCGCTAACTGGTTCTGCTCAGGCACTATGCTAATATGCTAACAAAGATTATGTATTTAAAGAAAGGAAGATCACCCACTCTCCATGTTGAGAGTTGTCTCCTCTAATCAATGACTGTAACACACAGCCTCACCAGGAGGATCTGACCTAGAAGTCATGAGAGACTTTAGGCCGAGGCTAATCTCGAAAAACTGGAAGGCTAGACTACAATGTCAATGCTAACTAAGGCTCCAGTCTAGGCTGCAATATTATGCTAACAGGATTAGCTCTAAACTACAGTGCTCCTCTACCATATTATACAAGCTAATACACTAGGCTACAGTGCTAATATTAATGAGCAGCAGGGTGATTAGGAGATGATGACCGCTGGAGCAGCTAGACAGGCTGAGAGAGGATGATCACATGGGGGCCCAAACAGACAGACAGACAGACAGACAGACAGACAGACAGACAGACAGACAGATAGACAGACATACAGGGCTGAGAGAGACTTATCACATGGAGGGGAGGCCCAGCCAACCAGACAGTCTGCCCTGGGGCCTGGGATTCTATAATCTCGTAAAGAGGCTCAATGGCAGACACTGAGACACACACACACACCATCACAGCGTCTGTCCAGTGTCTGCCTGGAAGGCCAGAGGTTCACCCTGAATCAGTCCCAAAAAATGAACATAGACAGAATGTGTCAGTGGCGTCACACCCAAGGTCAAAATAAAGCTGCTTTCAATTGGATTCCCAAATGTTTCTATGTTTGACTTTGAAAGAGTCTCATGTGTAGTACCAAAATGTGTAGTACCAAAAATAGTAACAACCAAAACATTTTTTTTTATTGTCACATACATACACATGGTTAGCAGATGTTAATGCGAGTGTAGCGAAATGCTTGTGCTTCTAGTTCCGACAATGCAGTAATAACCAACGAGTAATCTAACCTAACAATTCCACAACTACTACCTTATACACAGAAGTGTAAAGGGATAAAGAATATGTACATAAAGATATATGAATGAGTGATTGGTACAGAACGGCATAGGCAAGATGCATTAGATGGTATAGAGTACTGTATATACATATGAGATGAGTAATGTAGGGTATATAAACATAAAGTGGCATAGTTTAAAGTGGCTAGTGATACATGTATTACATAAAGATGGCAAGATGCAGTAGATGATAGAGTACAGTATATACTGTGGCAAAGAAGGGGGTCGAGTGTTAAATGGCAGATATGTGAGAGCAGAACTAATAAACGGGCTCTGCCCGATCACTAAAATGGCCACCCCTGTCAGAACTACAGATCACAAAATGGCCGACCACCAAAACTACAAGTCCCAGAAGCAAGGGGAACCCTCAGAAGGTGGAGCCAACCCACAGGTAAAGGGTCAAGAAAAACCAGGAAGAGAAGAAGAGAGTGCTGGAAGGATCTATGAACAATAGAGAAAGAGACAATAGAGATTGGCTGGATTTACCGTGTATGAGTTGGACTGTTTTGGACTTACCTGTTGGCGTTTGGACCTGGACCTACCGAGAACCCGATTCGTGTACCGAACCCTGCTATCCTTGACCTCACCTACGGCCTGAGTGGACCAGGACGAAGAAACAAACACACAGGTACTGTCCTGTTCGAAAGAACTCTCATTCTTGGGTGATTTGGTGACAGTTTACCACTTAGTTTGTGACAAACGCTCCTAACCTTGAAGAGGTTTGCCACAAGTGGTGGAGGATGCGGGCATGGACTAACCATACCACTGGTTAGGTAGAAGAAAAATAAAAAATGTTCAGTTAGCACTCCAAAAGGGAGTCAGGTTTTTTTTGTGGCTTTGTTTGGTTAGGACAGTTTCTCAGGAAAATGAGTATGGAGGGAGCCATACAGGCCCTGTTACAAGCGGCGGCCGCCCAACAAGAGGCAACTAGAGCTCAACAAATAGCTCATCAGGATGCAATGTGAATGTATCAGGACACGTTACAGGTCCAGCACCCCACCAACCAGCTGCTCAGAGAAGAGCAAGAGAGAAACACCCGGGAGTTAAGAGAAGGCCTGAAGGGGCTAGCAGACCAAATTGGGGCTCAATTACCAGCTGCAAATACCCAGAGGAGGGCCAATCATTTTCTTCAAAAAATGACAGCGCAGGATGATGTGTAAGCATATCTTACCACCTTCGAAAGGACGGTAGAGAGGGAGAAGTGGCCAAAAGAAGAATGGGCAGGGCTTCTGGCACCATACCTGGCAGGGGACGCTCAAAAAGCGTATTTCGACCTGGAGTTGAAAGATGCACAGGATTACGATAAACTAAAAGGAGAGATCCTGACTAGACTGGGAGTGGCCAATACCGTGAGGGCACACCGCTTCCACCAGTGGTCCTACCGACCGGGACAACCCCCACGAACACAGATGTTCGACTTGATTCACCTGGCACGGAAATGGTTGCGACCAGAGACCCGGTCATCCGCCGAGATCGTCGAGACCATCGTACTCAACCAGTTTCAGCGAGGTCTACCCCAAGAAGTGAGACGATGGGTTGGCCAGAACAAGGTACTTTCCGCCGACCATCTCGTGGGCCTGGTTGAACAGTATTGTATGGCAGGAACAGCTGAGCAGGCACAGGAGGAAAGATTCCCGTTCCCCAGGCATGGGCAAACCAGCGGACAGGGTAAGGCTGTCCCAGCATATAGAGGGGGAAGAGAGCAGCGTGGGGCCATGAGGAAAGAATCAGAATCAGGCCGAGACACTAAGGGAAAAAACGGAAACCGGGACTGGGTGTCGAGGGGTCTCCCCCCCGAACCCCTATTATCTGTTACAATTGTAATCAACCAGGACATATTGCAGCCTACTGCCCTATTAAAGAAGAGCCAATGCAATGTAACCTCTGTGAAAATGAAGATGATATACGGTATGCATGTCCTGTTGTAACCACTGTACTTGAAAGATCAAGAAACAAACATATGTGCAGGGTGAAGGTTGAAGGGAAAGAGGTTGAAGCACTGCTGGATTCCGGCAGTATGCTAACCCTGGTCGTTGCAAGCCTAGTGCCGAATCATAAACTGGATACAAGACAGGATATCAGTGTTACATGCATTCATGGGGATACCCGTCTGTACCCCACGGCCTTAGTGAGCATACAAACAGAGGACGGTCTGCTGGATTATGAGGTCGGTGTGGTCCCAAAGATGCCATATGATGTAATATTGGGTAGAGACTTTCCTAACTTTGCGAAGTTAGGCCACAAGAATGGCATATTTGAGAAGCCAACAACCCTGACCAAGCAGGAAGAAGCATGGGGCCTTCAACCAAAGCCAGGAAAATAGGTCTCCCAGGGGACAACATCACAAGTGCTAGTAGGGGAGGAGGAGGATGAAGTGGCAAACCTCGCTGATAACGAACAGCCCGGTACTAGTGGGGCTGAGGTCGGTCTGAATCCAGAGGACGACGATCTAGAACCCGCAGACCTGGCAGGTTCCTTGACTAATTTTGGGACGGCCCAAAACCAGGATCCAACCCTGCAGCAAGCCAGAGCAGATGTGCAGGTCGTAGATGGTACTCCCATAAATGTTGGTATGATGCCTAATAGTTTTCCCCACTTCATCATGAAAAAGGGTTTGGTGTACAGAGTCTCGAAAATAGGGGTTGATGTGGTGGAACAGTTGTTGGTTCCCACTCGGTACCGGAGGACAGTACTGGATCTAGCTCATGGGCACATTCTGGGTGGACACCTTGGTATCGATAAAACCCGAGACCGGATTGTAAGGAGGTTTTACTGGCCAGGAATTCAAGCTGAAGTGGCTCGGCATTGTGGAGAGTGCCCGGAGTGCCAGTTAACAGCTCCCCGACCAGCTGTTAGAAGCCCGTTAGTGCCACTCCCCATAATCGAAACACCATTTGAGAGGATAGCGATGGATTTAGTCGGCCCACTACCCAAATCCGCTAGAGGGCACCAATACATTCTGGTCATTCTAGATTATGTCACTCGCTACCCAGAAGCCATTCCCCTTCGGACGATGGCTTCCAAGAATATTGCAAAGGAATTAGTGCTCTTGTTCACCAGTGTAGGGGTTCCAAAGGAGATCCTTACCGACCAGGGGACCCCCTTTATGTCCCGAATTATGGCGGACCTTTGTAAACTGTGGCAGGTGAAACAGTTGAGGACATCGGTTTACCATCCTCAGACGGACGGGCTGGTCGAGAGATTCAACCGGACCCTGAAGTCAATGCTCAGGAAGGTAATCGATAAGAATGGGAAGAACTGGGATTGCATGTTGCCGTATCTTATGTTTGCCATTAGAGAGGTTCCTCAAGCCTCGCTGGGGTTTTCTCCCTTTGAGCTGGTATATGGGAGGCATCCCCGGGGAATCTTAGACATCGCCCGGGAAACCTGGGAGCACCAATCCACCCCGTATATTAGTGTCATAGAGCACATCACGGCAATGCAAGACAGGATAGCCACAGTCATGTCCATCGTCAGAGAACACATGAGACAAGCACAGGAGCACCAGCGGCACACTTATAACCGGCAGGCTACCCTGAGGGAATTTCAACCGGGAGATAAGGTGTTAGTGCTGATCCCCACGGTAGAGTGTAAACTACTGGCCACATGGAAAGGACCATATGAAGTACTGGAGAGAATAGGAGAAGTCAATTATCGGATCCGACAGCCAGGTCGACGGTCCCAGGAACAGATTTATCACATAAATCTGTTAAAATCATGGAGAGAGAGAGAAACACTAATGGTCACATACCCCACACACACTCAGGAGACAGCCAAAGTAAATATCTCACCCACTCTGTCCACAGCACAAGTACAGGAAGTGAAGACCATGATCCAGAAGAACAGAGATGTGTTTTCAGAGGTACCTGGCCGAACTGAGGTTACGGCTCATGATATCGTTTCCCTACCAGGGAGAAAAGTGAGTATGAGGCCATATCGGGTACCCGAGGCTCGACGGGCCGCGATTAGAGCAGAGGCGGAGAAAATGTTGACAGCTGGAGTGAGTGAAGAGTCACATAGTGAGTGGTCTAGCCCAATTGTGATGGTCTCCAAGCCCGATGGGTCTTTGCGGTTCTGTAACGACTTTCGGAAGGTAAATGAAATCTCCAAGTTTGATGCCTACCCCATGCCCCGAGTAGATGAACTACTGGAGAAAATTGGTAATGCTCGGTACATTACGACTCTTGATCTGACAAAAGGGTACTGGCAAATTCCTCTGACCCCCAGGGCCAAAGAAAAGACAGCCTTTGCAACACCTGACGGTTTGTTTCAATGCACCGTCATGCCATTCGGCTTACACGGGGCCCCAGCCACCTTTCAACGGCTCATGGACAGTCCTAAAACCGCACAAAGCATATGCCGCAGCTTATTTAGATGACGTGGGGATCTACAGCCCAGATTGGGAATCCCACTTACCCCGGGTACAGGCAGTGTTAGACGCCCTTAGAAAGGCAGGGCTCACGGCAAACCCTGCCAAGTGTTATGTGGGGTTAGAGGAAACAGAGTATCTGGGATACACTGTGGGAAGAGGGTTAATCAAACCCCAACATAAGAAGGTGAAGGCAATTAGAGAATGGCCGAAACCAGTAAATAAGAAGCAGGTTCGAGCCTTCCTAGGGCTGACGGGTTACTACCGGAAGTTCATCCCAAGTTATGCCACAGTGGCCGCCCCACTTACAGACATGACTAGAGCCAGAGGGCCAAACATGGTCAAATGGGATGATAGGGCCACCAAAGCATTTAGGACATTACAGGAGGCTCTCTGCTGTAATCCAGTGCTGGTGGTACCAGACTTTGAGAGAGAGTTTATGGTTCAGACGGATGCCTCAGAGGTCGGCTTGGGAGCAGTGCTATCCCAAGAGGTAGAAGGGGTGGAACACCCCATCCTGTTTTTAAGCAGGAAGCTGGAACCACGGGAAACCAACTACTCAGTCGTTGAGAAAGAGGCGCTGGCAGTAAAGTGGGCTCTAGAAAGCCTGAAATACTACCTGCTGGGGCGCCACTTCACCCTCATCAGTGACCATGCCCCACTCACCTGGATGCATAGGGCTAAAGAGAAGAACGCTCGGGTGATGCGGTGGTTTTTGAGTCTCCAACCGTTTCATTTTGACTTGAAACACAGAGCAGGGAAGGAAATGGGAAACGTGGATGGGTTATCCCGCATGCACGCATATTTTGCTGCGGTAGCCCGACCTAGGGGGTCGGATCTAGGGGGAGAGATGTGTGGCAAAGAAGGGGGTCGAGTGGTAAATGGCAGATATGTGAGAGCAGAACTAATAAACGGGCTCTGCCCGATCACTAAAATGGCCACCCCTGTCAGAACTACAGATCACAAAATGGCCGACCACCAAAACTACAAGTCCCAGAAGCAAGGGGAACCCTCAGAAGGTGGAGCCAACCCACAGGTAAAGGGTCAAGAAAAACCAGGAAGAGAAGAAGAGAGTGCTGGAAGGATCTATGAACAATAGAGAAAGAGACAATAGAGATTGGCTGGATTTACCGTGTATGAGTTGGACTGTTTTGGACTTACCTGTTGGCGTTTGGACCTGGACCTACCGAGAACCCGATTCGTGTACCGAACCCTGCTATCCTTGACCTCGCCTACGGCCTGGGTGGACCAGGACGAAGAAACAAACACACAGGTACTGTCCTGTTCGAAAGAACTCTCATTCTTGGGTGATTTGGTGACAGTTTACCACTTAGTTTGTGACAAACGCTCCTAACCTTGAAGAGGTTTGCCACAATACATATACATATGAGATGAGTAATGTAGGGTATGTAAACATTATATTAAGTGGCATTGTTTAAAGTGGCTAGTGATACATTTTTTACATCAATTTCCATCAATGTCCATTATTAAACTGAGCTGGAGTTGAGTTAGTATGTTGGCAGCAGCCACTCAGTGTTAGTGGTGGCTGTTTAACAGTCTGATGGCCTTGAGATAGAATCTCTTTTTCAGTCTCTCGGTCCCTGCTTTGATGCACCTGTACTGACCTAGCCTTCTGGATGAAAGCGGGGTGAACAGGCAGTGGCTCGGGTGGTTGTTGTCCTTGATGATCTTTATGGCCTTCCTGTGACATCGGGTGGTGTAGGTGTCATGGAGGGCAGGTAGTTTGCCCCCGGTGATGCATTGTGCAGACCTCACTACCCTCTGGAGAGCCTTACAGTTGTGGGCGGAGCAGTTGCCGTACCAGGCGGTGATACAGCCCGACAGGATGCTCTCGGTTGTGCATCTGTAGTTGTTTGTGAGTGCTTTTGGTGACAAGCCGAATTTCTTCAGCCTCCTATGGTTGAAGAGGCGCTGCTGCACCTTCTTCACAACGCTGTCTGTGTGGGTGGACCAATTCAGTTTATCCGTGATGTGTATGCCAAGGAACTTGAAACTTACTACCCTCTCCACTACTGTCCTGTCAATGTGAATAGCGGGGTGCTCCCTCTGCTGTTTCCTGAAGTCCACAATCATCTCCTTTGTTTTGTTGACATTGAGTGTAAGGTTATTTTCCTGACACCACACTCCGAGGGCCCTCACCTCCTCCCTGTAGGCCGTCTCGTCGTTGTTGGTAATCAAGCCTACCACTGTAGTGTCATCTGCAAACTTGATGATTGAGTTGGAGGCGTGCATGGCCACGCAGTCGTGGGTGAACAGGGAGTACAGGAGAGGGCTCAGAACGCACCCTTGTGGGGCCCCAGTGTTGAGGATCATCGGGGTGAAGATGTTGTTACCTACCCTCACCACCTGGGGGCGGCCCATCAGGACGTCCAGTACCCAGTTGCACAGGGCGGTGTCGAGATCCAGCTGAGCTGTAGTCGATGAACAGCATTCTCACATAGGTATTCCTCTTGTCCAGATGGGTTAGGGCAGTGTGCAGTGTGGTTGCGATTGCGTTGTCTGTGGACTTATTGGTAAGCAAATTGGAGTGGGTCTAGGGTGTCAGGTAGGGTGGAGGTGATATGGTCCTGACTAGCCTCTCAAAGCACTTCATGATGACGGAAGTGAGTGCTACAGGGCAGTAGTCATTTAGCTCAGTCACTTAGCTTTCTTGGGAACAGGAACAATGGTGGCTCTTTTGAAGCATGTCGGAACAGCAGACTGGGATAAGGATTGATTGAATATGTCCGTAAACACACCAGCCAGCTGGTCTGCGCATGCTCTGAGGACGCGGCTTGGGATGCCGTCTGGGCCTGCAGCCTTGCGAGGGTTAACACGTTTAAATGTTTTTCTCACGTCAGCTGCAGTGAAGGAGAGCCCTTAGGTTTTGGTTGCGGGACGTGTCAGTGGCACTGTATTGTCCTCAAAGCGGGCAAAAAAGTTAGTTATTCTGTCTGAGAGCAAGACATCCTGGTCCGCGACGGGGCTGGTTTTCTTTTTGTAATCCGTGATTGACTGTAGACTCTGCCACATACCTCTTGTGTCTGAGCCGTTGAATTGCGACTCTACTTTGTCTCTATACTGATGCTTAGCTTGTTTGATTGCCTTGCGGAGGGAACTGTTACACTGTTCGTATTCAGTCATGTTTCCGGTTACCTTGCCCTGGATAAAAGCAGTGGTTCGCGCTTTCAGATCCGTGAGAATGCTGCCATCAATCCACGGTTTCTGGTTTGGGAATGTTTTAATCATTGCGGTGGGTATAACATTGCCGATGCACTTTCTAATGAACTCGCTCCCCGAATCAGTGTATTCTTCAATGTTGTTGTTGGATGCAATGCGGATCATATTGTCACGGCTTTCTTCCTGGGAAGGAGAGGCGGACCAAAACGCAGCGTGGTTATAGTTCATGGTTCGGGGGATCTGAACCCGACTCCCTTTCGATCGGCCGGGGGCGACGGAGGCCATCGCCCCTCCCTTCCGAACGGCGTTCGCCCATCTCTTAGGACCGACTGACCCATGTTCAACTGCTGTTCACATGGAACCCTTCTCCACTTCGGCCTTCAAAGTTCTCGTTTGAATATTTGCTGCATAGTTTCCTAGGAACGCGAAGCGAGGCGGCCATCTCTGTCAGCGCCGGAAGTAAAATGTGTAGTACCAAAATGTGTAGTACCAAAATGTGTAGTAGCAAAATGTGTAGAAGCAAAATGTGTAGTAGCAAAATGTGTCGTAGCAAAATGTGTCGTAGCAAAATGTGTCGTAGCAAAATGTGTCGTACCAAAATGTATAGTACCAAAATGTGTTGTACCAAAATGTTTCGTACCAAAATGTGAAACAATAAAAGTACCAACACTACAGTACCAACACTACCCTACTGTAAGTCGCCCTGGATAAGAGCATCTGCTAAATTACTGAAATGTAAATGTAGATAAGGTCAGAAAGTTTTATATTTTCCAGTTTGTTTAGATCTCTAAGTTTGATTAAATCTCTCCTTGACTGTCTCTGTCTGTTTGTTTGTCTGTCTGTCTGTCTGTCTGCCCGCCCTTCCATCTGTCCAAGGCCTTGTGTGTCTGATGTTTTTGCAGTGTCAGCGTCTGAGTCACTGTCTGTGTTATTATCTGAGAGACCTATAGTGTCCCTCTCCCCTCTGCCCCCCCCAGGCTTTAATTACACTGTTCGGATAATGAGTCAAATCCAATCAGACTTGTCTCTCTCTCTCTCCTCCACTCTTCATTAGTATGTTGGTCCCATTATGGAGCCACCAGTCTGATCCTTACTAACACCAGCTGCCCTGGACTGACATGACAACTCCCTCACCCGCCTGGTGTGTGTGTGTGTGTATTTGGAAGGTTAAGGGTACTTTCGTGTATATTTAAGTGTGTTTTCTTTGTACATTGTTCTGTACTAACATGTTGTTTTGTCAGCTATACTGTATGTATTTTCTTAATATATGTGCATAATGGACTAAAGTAAATACTACTCTCCTCCACCAGCCTGTTAACTGTTCACTCATTGTGTGTGAGTGCACATTACACTATGTAAGTCATTGCTCACACTCTGTAGTGTAGCAATGTTTTTAATCCAACCTTTGTTACGTGGTTGCTGTGAGAGACGCTCCAATTCAAATAGTATAACTGTGCCTACAGAAAGAGATAAGTGACTGTGTGTTTGGCTGAAGAGGCCCAGAAACATCGATGGATTCCTGCAGAGTGAAGGACACATGTAGCCTGTAGCAGGCTGGCTTATCAAACCCCCAGAAGAACCACATATGTACACATTCCCAGACACACACACACACTCACACACACGCATGCATGCACACACACACACACACGCATGCATACACACACACGCATGCATGCACACACACACACGCATGCATGCAAACACACACGCATGCACACACACACACACACACGCACACGCACACGCATGCATGCACACACACACACTCGGTGATAAAATCCGCTCTCCGTCGTCTTTTTAATCACATTTCCACATAATCAAAGGTCTATTGAACGACTACTAAACTACTTTACTGTATGTATCAGGGTTGTGGGGTGGACCATTCCATTCCAATTCATGAACTGAAATAGCCCCAAATCAAATGTTCAATCTATGAATGAAATTTAAACCCGTCTTCTTTATTGAGTTCAAATGGAATTCACCCTGATCTTAGCAAATCAAACTCTCAATCAGAATGACGCTATGACAGAAACAGACAGGATAAGAGAGGATATGGAAGTCTATGAACAGGAAGTTGTAGTGTATTTTTTGGTAAAATATATATTTATTTATTTATTTATTTGATGTGGCCACCCAGTGTGGTTTAATGTCCCGTTTCCATTCTGTTCTGTATAATGTGTACAGTGTGATGAAGGGAATGGGGTCTGGACTCCTGCGGTCTGGCTCAGTTCTGCTCTCCTGATCACCACTGTGTAATGATCTAATCACTGGCCAGCTGTATGGAGATGTGTACTTACACCACAGGGATCCTATACTGAACTATACACGCGTCCTACTGTGTCAGAGGTGTGTGTGTGTGGGGGGGGGGGTTACTGTGTGTGTGGGGGTTACTGTGTGTGTGTGGGGGGTGTTACTGTGTGTGTGTGGGGGGGGGGGGGGGGGGTTACTGTGTGTGTGTGTGGGGGGGGGGGTTACTGTGTGTATGTGTGTGTCTATGTGTGTGTAGTGGTGGAAAAAGTACCCAATTTTCATTGTCATACTAGAAGTAAAATTATGTTATAGATTTTTAAAATCGCCAGGACCATTTCTCAATACTTAGGTCACTTTTTCAAAACTCTTCACACGGTGAACACAACAGCCATCTATGTGGCAAAACTGTGGATCATTTTTCATTGCTTTGGCACAAAATGCATTCAATGACTACATATTTCAAATTTCATTAATTCTTTGCTCACACAACCGCCACCAAAACTCTATGTACCTACAGGCCAATTTGCACATGTATACATACTCTTTTCAAAACTGTTAAACTTAAGTTCAAAACCTAACGTAAAACAACATTTAATAAGACAGCAATATGCTACATTTCTTAAGTAATACCATATTGAAATATATTCCAAATCTAAAAAATGAAATGCTATCAAAACAGGGTAGCCTAGTGGTTAGAGCTTTGGACTAGTAACTGGAAGGTAGCAAGTTCAAACCCCTGAGCTGACAAGGTACAAATCTATCGTTCTGCCCCTGAACCGGCAGTTAACCCACTGTTGAAAATAAGAATTTGTCCTTAACTGACTTGCCTGGTAAAATAAAACATAAAAAATTTGCCAACCACAGCTGATTGTCATTGTAGCTGAACACCTACACAGGTGTTAGTCTTTCCATTTCATTACCATCTATACAGAAGAGGACATCTTATGAATAATTATGTACTGCAATATAAACATGGACCCAGCCAGAGATAGAGAAGTGGCTGGGAGAGGGAGAGGGAGAGGAGTACGTATGCATGGGGGAAGAAGACTGAGAGGGAGATCAAGAGCTGTAGTCTCAGATGAGATTAGGGCCACTATAATTGATCATGTAATAAATCATGATCATCATCTCACTCTCCACTCCTCAACCCCATAGAGGAATTATTTTCCTCATGAAGGTACAAGGTTTATGACCACCATCCACATGATCAAATGTCCCTCCTGGACGCAATGAATGTTGGATGCCTGGACATATCTGCAGAAGATTGCCAGGGATGGACCAGGCATGCCAAAATATTATTTCCTAGGTGTGTTGCCCAAGATGACATAAGATGGGATGTGGATGAGAACCTGTGGCCAAATGCAGATGACAGGGTTGACAAGCATTGCAACTGTATCTGTATTGGTAGATGGTGTATATACAAATTATTATATTTTGGAATCACTCAATGCCAAAAAATGACAGAAAACATATTGAAGCATATTGCATCATGTCTGATTCATTCCTGTAACATATACTGCAGTGAATTCTAAACAGTAGAGAGGTGTCATTCTTGTTTTGTAAAGAAACGTAGCTCACGAAAACATTGTGTAATGCTACCTGTTGTTAGTGTTTTTTAGGTCATTGTTTTATGAGTGACAAAGTGTGCTTGCTGGGTGACAACCTTTGCTAGTGTATGGAGGAATGGGTTGATTTGAGACATGTATGAAGTGTTTTGGTAGTTTTAGTTCATTTTGGATATGCAATTAACTGCTGTGCAAAGCTGAAAGTTGGTTAGGAGAACTGTGTGAAGAGAAAAAGTGACTTAAGTATTGAGAAATGTGTCCTAGTGATTGTAAAAAAACTGTAATAGTAAATGACTCAAGTAAAAGTGAAAGTCACCCAGTAAAATACTACTTGAGTAAAGGTCTAAAAGTATTTGGTTTTAAATGTACTTAAGAATCAAAAGTAAATGTAATTGCTAAAATATACACAAGTGTCAAAAGTAAAAGTATAAATAATTTCAAATTCCGTATATTAGGCAAACCAGGCGGAACGATTTTCTGTTCTTTTTATTTACGGATGTTCAGGGGCACACTGCAACACTCAGACATCCTTTACAAATGAAGCATGTGTGTTTAGTGAGTCTGCCAGATCAGAGGCAGTAGGCATGACCAGGGATGTTCTCTTGATAAATGTGTGAATTCGACCATTTTCCTGTCCTGCTAAGCATTCAAAATGTAACGAGTACTTTTTGGGTGTCAGGGAAAATGTATGGAGTAAAAATATATTTTCTTTAGGAATGTAGTGAAGTAAAAGTAACATTTGTGCAAAATATAAATAGTAAAGTAAAGTACAGATACCCCGCACTGTGTGTGTGTGCGTGTGCGTGTGTGCGTGCGTGTGCATGTGTCTGTCTCTCTGACTGTGTGTGCGTGGGCGACTATGCATGCATTTATTAGAATGTTTGTGATCGAGAGAGAGCGTGAACCATCTGTGTTCCTAATGTTTGTGATCGAGCGCCACTCTTCCGGCGCCGACAGAGATGGCCGCCTCGCTTCTCGTTCCTAGGAAACTATGCAGTTTTTTGTTTTTTTACGTGTTATTTCTTACATTAGTACCCCAGGTCATCTTAGGTTTCATTACATACAGCCGAGAAGAACTACTGTATATAAGATCAGCGTCAACTCACCATCAGTACGACAAAGAATATGTTTTTCGCGACGCGGATCCTGTGTTCTGCCTTACAAACAGGACAACGGAATGGATCACATGCAGCGACCCAAAAAAACGACTCCGAAAAAGAGGGAAACGTGGCGGTCTTCTGGTCAGACTACGGAGATGGGCACATCGTGCCCCACTTCCTAGCATTCTTCTTGCCAATGTCCAGTCTCTTGACAACAAGGTTGATGAAATCCGAGCAAGGGTAGCATTCCAGAGGGACATCAGAGACTGTAACGTTCTGTGCTTCACGGAAACATGGCTCACTGGAGAGACGCTATCCGAAGTGGTGCAGCCAACGTGTTTCTCCACGCATCGCGCCGACAGAAACAAACACCTTTCTGGTAAGAAGAGGGTTGGGGGTGTATGCCTTATGGCTAACGAGGCATGGTGCGATGAAAGAAACATACAGGAACTCAAATCCTTCTGTTCACCTGATTTAGAATTCCTCACAATCAAATGTAGACCGCATTACCTACCAAGAGAATTCTCTTCGATTATAATCACAGCCGTATATATCCCCCCCCAAGCAGACACATCGATGGCTCTGAACAAACTTTATTTAACTCTTTGCAAACTGGAAACCATTTATCCGGAGGCTGCATTCATCGTTGTTGGGGATTTTAACAAGGCTAATCTGAAAACAAGACTCCCTAAATTTTATCAGCATATCGATTGCGCAACCAGGGGCGGAAAAACCTTGGATCACTGTTACTCTAACTTCCGCGACGCATATAAGGTCCTTCCCCCCCCCCCCCTTTCGGAAAAGCTGACCACGACTCCATTTTGCTGATACCTGCCTACAGACAAAAGCTAAAAAAAAGAAGCTCCCACGCTGAGGTCTGTCCAACGCTGGTCCGACCAAGCTGACTCCACACTCCAAGACTGCTTCCATTACGTGGACTGGGACATGTTTCGTATTGCATCAAATAACAACATTGACGAATACGCTGATTCGGTGTGCGAGTTCATTAGAATGTGCGTTGAAGATGTCGTTCCCATAACAATGATTAAAACATTCCCTAACCAGGAACCTTGGATTGATGGCAGCATTCGCGTGAAACTGAAAGCGCGAACCACTGCTTTCAATCAGGGCAAGGTGTCTGGTAACATGACTGAATACAAACAATGCAGCTATTCCCTCCGTAAGGCTATCAAACAAGCTAAGCGTCAGTACAGAGACAAAGTAGAATCCCAATTCAACGGCTCAGACACAAGAGGCATGTGGCAGGGTCTACAGTCAATCACGGACTATAGGAAGAAATCCAGCCCAGTCACGGACCAGGATGTCTTGCTCCCAGGCAGACTAAATAACTTTTTTGCCCGCTTTGAGGACAATACAGTGCCACTGACACTGCCTGCAACGGAAAAATGCGGTCTCTCCTTCACTGCAGCCGAGGTGAGTAAAACATTTAAACGTGTTAACCCTCGCAAGGCTGCAGGCCCAGACGGCATCCCCAGTTGCGCCCTCAGAGCATGCGCAGACCAGCTGGCTGGTGTGTTTACGGACATATTCAATCAATCCCTATACCAGTCTGCTGTTCCCACATGCTTCAAGAGGGCCACCATTGTTCCTGTTCCCAAGAAAGCTAAGGTAACTGAGCTAAACGACTACCGCCCCGTAGCACTCACTTCTGTCATCATGAAGTGCTTTGAGAGACTAGTCAAGGACCATATCACCTCCACCCTACCTGACACCCTACACCCACTCCAATTTGCTTACCGCTCAAATAGGTCCACAGACGATGCAATCTCAACCACACTGCACACTGCCCTAACCCAACTGGACAAGAGGAATACCTATGTGAGAATGCTGTTCATCGACTACAGCTCGGCATTCAACACCATAGTACCCTCCAAGCTCGTCATCAAGCTCGAGACCCTGGGTCTCGACCCAGCCCTGTGCAACTGGGTACCGGACTTCCTGACGGGCCGCCCCCAGGTGGTGAGGGTAGGTAACAACATCTCCTCCCCGCTGATCCTCAACACTGGGGCCCCACAAGGGTGCGTTCTGAGCCCTCTCCTGTACTCCCTGTTCACCCACGACTGCGTGGCCACGCACGCCTCCAACTCAATCATCAAGTTTGCGGACGACACAACAGTGGTAGACTTGATTACCAACAACGACGAGACGGCCTACAGGGAGGAGTTGAGGGCCCTCGGAGTGTGGTGTCAGGAAAATAACCTCACACTCAATGTCAACAAAACTAAGGAGATGATTGTGGACTTCAGGAAACAGCAGAGGGAACACCCCACTATCCACATCGATGGAACAGTAGTGGAGAGAGTAGCAAGTTTTAAGTTCCTCGGCATACACATCACAGACAAACTGAATTGGTCCACTCACACAGACAGCATCGTGAAGAAGGCGCAGCAGCGCCTCTTCAACCTCAGGAGGATGAAGAAATTCGGCTTGTCACCAAAAGCACTCACAAACTTCTACAGATGCACAATCGAGAGCATCCTGGCGGGCTGTATCACCGCCTGGTACGTCAACTGCTCCGCCCTCAACCGTAAGGCTCTCCAGAGGGTAGTGAGGTCTGCACAACGCATCACCGGGGGCAAACTACCTGCCCTCCAGGACACCTACACCACCCGATGTTACAGGAAGGCCATAAAGATCATCAAGGACATCAACCACCCGAGCCACTGCCTGTTCACCCCGCTATCATCCAGAAGGCGAGGTCAGTACAGGTGCATCAAAGCTGGGACCGAGAGACTGAAAAACAGCTTCTATCTCAAGGCCATCAGACTGTTAAACAGCCACCACTAACATTGAGTGGCTGCTGCCAACACACTGACACTGACTCAACTCCAGCCACTTTAATAATGGGAATTGATGGGAAATGATGTAAATATATCACTAGCCACTTTAAACAATGCTACCTTATATAATGTTACTTACCCTACATTATTCATCTCATATGCATACGTATATACTGTACTCTATATCATCGACTGCATCCTTATGAAATACATGTATCACTAGCCACTTTAACTATGCCACTTTGTTTACATACTCATCTCATATGTATATACTGTACTCGATACCATCTACTGTATCGTGCCTATGCTGCTCTGTACCATCACTCATTCATATATCCTTATGTACATATTCTTTATCCCCTTACACTGTGTATAAGACAGTAGTTTAGGAATTGTTAGTTAGATTACTTGTTGGTTATTACTGCATTGTCGGAACCTGAAGCACAAGCATTTTGCTGCACTCGCATTAACATCTGCTAACCATGTGTATGTGACAAATACAATTTGATTTGATTTAATATGAATGTGTTTTTGTCGTCTTTGTCTGGTTGTGTTTTTATAAGGCTGTTACGAAGATATATTATGCTGGTGAGGCATAAAGGATTTTAAATACATTTGATCTGGCTATTCAGCCTTAATGTCCTTAGTTACACACTGACACAACATTACCCAAGCAATGCAGCTGCATGAATGAGTGGCGTTTAGAAATATGAGCTAGTCTCAATGCAGTGAGTCATGTAGCTGCAGCTACACAGCATCTCTGGAAATGACTGACATTGACGTTGACCCTTACGGGCACATTTCCTGAATGGATAGACTGAAGTCTAATTCACCCAGAGCCTCATCATCAGCTGCCAAGGAAAACAGGCCTGTTCTGTTCTGTGTGTTCCAGCACTGAGAGAAGAGAGAAGAGACAGTGTCTCCTCGTCTACTCTCTAATACAGCCTGTTTATATGCTTTATTCAGTCATTTTAATTAATTATATCAATAAGCCAGCATAGAACCCAGCTTTTTGGCATCCTGCCTTTCTCAACTGCTAATACAGTCTGGTCAGGGGAGTATAAGAGGGCTAAGTAGGTGAGGAGAGCAGCAGCTTTTTGAAGTTCTTTTGTCAAATCTGGTTGGTTGGAGATGGGAAATGGGACCGACCAAAGAAAGGGGCAGACTTAATGTGTAAAATGTTCCCTCTGTTGATTCAAGGTCGTAAAGAGCCTATCACTACCTGTCATTCTGTTTTCAGTACCATGGACTGTTCCCTCCCATAGACTTTGCAGTCACTCTGATGTAGCGCAATGCATTGCTAGCTCCGTTGGTTATTCTAGTCTGTCTGATGTAGAATAAACCATAGCCAGACTCCAATTGTTATTGCTCTCCAAATGCATTTCTATAGACGTATTCTCGTCATACTCCTTCAGCACCATGGACAGCAGTTATCTGTCTAGCTGGCAGTGGAAAGCTCCACTCATATGTACTGGCTGTCCTTCATCACCAGGGAGAGCTCCCCTGCCAACTCGTCCCTCTGCCTCTGAGCTTTGACTGTTAGTCCACTAGGTAAGCTGCAAAATGGTTCACTTTGGTATAGAAGCATTGCAATTCGCGCTTAACAAAACCTGATGTAGTCACAAAAAAGCAACAATCTCAACAATGATGACAATCCATCAGAAACCCCAGTGAAATGTTGATACTCTCACTTTCAAAGTGGTGTGTTAAATACAAAGCTTGCGTGCATGAATAAATAATATGAAAAGAGTAATGGGTGAATGGGTTCTATGCTGGCTTATTTATATAATTAATTAAAATGACTGACTGGGACTTTGGCCGGGATTCAACCCATGTGGAGTTAAATTCACAATCTGGACCTCAAACCATCACGGTCCCCTAATAATCCCCACTTTACAATTGGCTCATTCACCCCCCTCCTCTCCCCTGTAACTATTCCCCAGGTCGTTGCTGCAAATGAGAACGTGTTCTCAGTCAACTTACCTGTAAAATAATGAATAAATAAAAATAAAATAGCGCTACACAGTCGACAATAGCGCTTGTCAGCTTGTCGTCCTAAAAAACGGAAATGAATGTTTGCTATTCCTATTTGGGATAAGTGCTGAAAATAAGGTCTGGGGTTAACAGAGGCTTCTATGAGATGATAAGTCAGTTAACAAGACCGTTAGGAATTATAAAGCCTTTACATTCTCAAAATAAGTCACTTGCTAATGAGTCGCTAACTATCAGAGAACTTGAACTTCAGTGTTAGTAGCAAGCATTTTCACGACATTACGCCGACCATGCAAACTAGTCTACGCTACACTAGTCCGCCAAAAAGCTAGTTAGCTTAGTTAGCTTTCTGCTTACCAGCTCGAACTAAAATGCAAGGATGGTATATTGTTTTGCTCCAGGCTGCAACCATATCTCCTCAGAGGGAAGGTGCTCATATTATCAGTTCCCCAACGATGTCTAGAGGAGACTTTGGGTCCGTCTGATAAGGTAACCTAAGTCTGATAAGGTAAGCTAAGTCTGATAAGGTAAGCTAAGTCTGATAAGGTAAGCTAAGTCTGATAAGGTAAGCTAAGTCTGATACGGTAAGCTAAGTCTGATACGGTAACCTAAGTCTGATAGGGTAAGCTAAGTCTGATAAGGTAAGCTAAGTCTGATAAGGTAAGCTAAGTCTGATAAGGTAACCTAAGTCTGATAAGGTAACCTAAGTCTGATAAGGTAACCTAAGTCTGATAAGGTAACCTAAGTCTGATAAGGTAACCTAAGTCTGATAAGGTAACCTAAGTCTGATAAGGTAAGCTAAGTCTGATAAGGTAAGCTAAGTCTGATAAGGTAAGCTAAGTCTGATAAGGTAAGCTAAGTCTGATACGGTAACCTAAGTCTGATAAGGTAACCTAAGTCTGATACGGTAACCTAAGTCTGATACGGTAAGCTAAGTCTGATAAGGTAACCTAAGTCTGATAAGGTAACCTAAGTCTGATAAGGTAACCTAAGTCTGATAAGGTAACCTAAGTCTGATAAGGTAACCTAAGTCTGATAAGGTAACCTAAGTCTGATACGGTAAGCTAAGTCTGATACGGTAACCTAAGTCTGATACGGTAAGCTAAGTCTGATAAGGTAAGCTAAGTCTGATAAGGTAAGCTAAGTCTGATAAGGTAAGCTAAGTCTGATAAGGTAACCTAAGTCTGATAAGGTAACCTAAGTCTGATACGGTAAGCTAAGTCTGATACGGTAACCTAAGTCTGATAAGGTAACCTAAGTCTGATAAGGTAACCTAAGTCTGATACGGTAACCTAAGTCTGATAAGGTAACCTAAGTCTGATACGGTAAGCTAAGTCTGATAAGGTAACCTAAGTCTGATAAGGTAACCTAAGTCTGATAAGGTAAGCTAAGTCTGATAAGGTAAGCTAAGTCTGATCGGTAAGCTAAGTCTGATCTGGTAACCTAAGTCTAACCTAAGTCTGATACGGTAACCTAAGTCTGATAAGGTAACCTAAGTCTGATCGGTAACCTAAGTCTGATAAGGTAACCTAAGTCTGATACGGTAACCTAAGTCTGATACGGTAAGCTAAGTCTGATACGGTAAGCTAAGTCTGATACGGTAACCTAAGTCTGATACGGTAACCTAAGTCTGATACGGTAACCTAAGTCTGATACGGTAACCTAAGTCTGATACGGTAACCTAAGTCTGATACGGTAACCTAAGTCTGATCGGTAACCTAAGTCTGATAAGGTAACCTAAGTCTGATAAGGTAACCTAAGTCTGATACGGTAACCTAAGTCTGATAAGGTAACCTAAGTCTGATAAGGTAAGCTAAGTCTGATAAGGTAACCTAAGTCTGATACGGTAACCTAAGTCTGATAAGGTAACCTAAGTCTGATAAGGTAACCTAAGTCTGATAAGGTAAGCTAAGTCTGATACGGTAACCTAAGTCTGATAAGGTAAGCTAAGTCTGATAAGGTAACCTAAGTCTGATACGGTAACCTAAGTCTGATACGGTAACCTAAGTCTGATAAGGTAAGCTAAGTCTGATAAGGTAACCTAAGTCTGATACGGTAACCTAAGTCTGATCGGTAAGCTAAGTCTGATAAGGTAAGCTAAGTCTGATAAGGTAACCTAAGTCTGATCGGTAACCTAAGTCTGATAAGGTAAGCTAAGTCTGATACGGTAACCTAAGTCTGATAAGGTAAGCTAAGTCTGATAAGGTAACCTAAGTCTGATACGGTAACCTAAGTCTGATAAGGTAAGCTAAGTCTGATAAGGTAACCTAAGTCTGATCTGGTAACCTAAGTCTGATAAGGTAACCTAAGTCTGATACGGTAACCTAAGTCTGATAAGGTAAGCTAAGTCTGATGATAAGTCTGATAAGCTAAGTCTGATACGGTAAGCTAAGTCTGATACGGTAACCTAAGTCTGATACGGTAACCTAAGTCTGATACGGTAACCTAAGTCTGATACGGTAAGCTAAGTCTGATACGGTAACCTAAGTCTGATACGGTAAGCTAAGTCTGATACGGTAACCTAAGTCTGATACGGTAACCTAAGTCTGATACGGTAACCTAAGTCTGATACGGTAACCTAAGTCTGATACGGTAACCTAAGCCGTTTAGCTCGATGTCAAAGGCACAGGACCTGAGGTGTAGTTTGATCTTTTTACATGTTAGCACATCGTTAGCGTTTTGCTTGTTTTGATTACATAAACTTCACAAGAAGTTATGTTAGCTGATGAAGATTATCTCATAGAATAACACATATCAGATCTCCTAAGCCTGTGTTTACCACAGACCTTATTTCCAGCGTTTATCCTGAATCCTTCCCCCCAAAACATTCATTTCTCCATAAGCTTTGGCCAGCGAGCCATGACAGTGTTAGCCTGCGTTAGTGCTTACAAAAGACACCATTACTATTGCTCTCTATGAGCCTTTTAAAGGCATTTTTCCAGATGTTAGCAGAGATCAAATTTACAGGAAACACTACGCATGATGGCTCAAGCATAAATGATCTTTAAAAGTCTGCTATAGTGCTGTAACACAGCTCAGATTAATTCCAGACCTTTGCATTGTTTAGATGTAGTAGAAGTGGAAGGACCCAAACAGCAGATGTTGCGGAAATCAGACCTGGTGTGTCATAGAGAGGCAAACATCAGAGCATATAAAAACTGGAACTATCCTTGGCACCATTGAAACATCAAGAAGTAGAATGAGACAGACTTACTGGGGGAGACATTTTTTTCACCTTTATTTAACTAGGTAGGCCAGTTAAGAACAAGTTCTCATTGACAAATGCGACCTGGCCAAGATAAAGCAAAGCAGTGCGCCAAAAACAACAACACAGAGTTACACATGGGATAAAACAAAAGTACAGTCAATAACACAGTATAAAAATCTATATACAGTGTGCGCAAATGGAGTAAGGCAATAAATAGGCCATAGTAGCAAAGTAATTACAATTTAGCAAATTAACACTGGAGTGATAGATGAGCAGATGATGATGTGCAAGTAGAAATACTGGTGTGCAAAATAAAAAGTAAAGAAAAACAATATGGGGATGAGGTAGGTAGTTGGATGGGCTATTTACAGATGGGCTGTGTCTGGGAAGCCCTACAACTCTCTAAAACTCTTTGAGTAGGAGAAGGGAGCTCACTGCTGGGGAACCAACAAGTACAATATGGTTTCTTGCAGCTTCGCTGCCTGAACCCCTAACAAGAAATTGTTACAGGTAAACAATGTTTCTAAATACGAGGGTCACCGGCATCATCACATTTCTCATTCCATGATGGGCGTGAGAATGTCTGCTCACCGTTTTGCTGCTCCCAACTGTGATCTTTAAAAAAAGTATTTGGTGATTTAAGATTTATTTCAAGGCAGTCTCACGATCAAAACCCTTTATGGATTAGCTTGGCTACTTGGTGAATGCATTGATCAGGATACAAACCCAGCTTTCATTGAGGGGAGGGGAGCCTATGCTTAGTATTTAATACGGGGTTCCCCAGCACAAAACAAGCACATCTCTTGTTCTGTATCTAGCTGTCGACTTCCAGTCGTTGAGCTAACACTAGTTCGTATTGGCCCGTACAACTACCACAAGCTTCCTTTATATGTCACACAGAGACAAATCAAATTTATTTATATAGCCCTTCGTACATCAGCTGATATCTCAAAGTGCTGTACAGAAACCCAGCCTAAAACCCCAAACAGCAAGCAATGCAGGTGTAGAAGCACGGTGGCTAGGAAAAACTCCCTAGAAAGGCCAAAACCTAGGAAGAAACCTAGAGAGGAACCAGGCTATGTGGGGTGGCCAGTCCTCTTCTGGCTGTGCCGGGTGGAGATTATAACAGAACATGGCCAAGATGTTCAAATGTTCATAAATGACCAGCATGGTCGAATAATAATAAGGCAGAACAGTTGAAACTGGAGCAGCAGCACGGCCAGGTGGACTGGGGACAGCAAGGAGTCATCATGTCAGGTAGTCCTGGGGCATGGTCCTAGGGCTCAGGTCCTCCGAGAGAGAGAAAGAAAGAGAGAATTAGAGAGAGCACATGTGGGGTGGCCTCTTCTGGCTGTGCCGGGTGGAGATTAAGAAAGAGAGAAGGAGAGAATTAGAGAACGCACACTTAGATTCACACAGGACACCGAATAGGACAGGAGAAGTACTCCAGATATAACAAACTGACCCTAGCCCCCCGACACATAAACTACTGCAGCATAAATACTGGAGGCTGAGACAGGAGGGGTCAGGAGACACTGTGGCCCCATCCGAGGACACCCCCGGACAGGGCCAAACAGGAAGGATATAACCCCACCCACTTTGCCAAAGCACAGCCCCCACACCACTAGAGGAGTATCTTCAACCACCAACTTACCATCCTGAGACAAAGCTGAGTATAGCCCACAAAGATCTCCGCCATGGCACAACCCAAGGGGGGGCGCCAACCCAGACAGGATGACCACATCAGTGACTCAACCCACTCAGGTGACGCACTCCTTCCAGGGACGGTATGAGAGAGCCCCAGTAAGCCAGTGACTCAGTCCCTGTAATAGGGTTAGAGGCAGAGAATCCCAGTGGAAAGAGGGGAACCGGCCAGGCAGAGACAGCAAGGGTGGTTCGTTGCTCCAGAGCCTTTCCGTTCACCCTCCCACTCCTGGGCCAGACTACACTCAATCATACAAACAATTGAAATCTTATCCATGAGTTCATCTGAATCTCACAGTATCACTTTATATGAGGACTGATGGCAAATTTGAGCAAATTATGATCATTTGTGTGTCCAAACATAAATATTGAATTACATTTAAATTAATGCGTTTCTGGGTGGTATATAGTACAATGTCCCCCAAAATTATTTTCTTACATTTCAAATTATCCATATCCCTCTATCATGTTTTCCACATGTTCAGACTACAATTTCAGATATGTGACAATTTGAGTGCAGCTTTTTATTACAATTAAAGGCATTATTTTATAGGCGTTCTTTAGTCTGAATATTGATTCATTTACCACAAGGGGCATGAAATATTGTTTAATCAATGTATATAGTCTTTTGACATCAATTCAATGATATTTTTCACCAAATAATTATTTTTAATTAAACACTTATTTACCATATTCTTACTCTATAGTACCTTTTTCTGGCATATCAACTGCCTGGTTGAGCACATTTGAACAACAGTCTTGTTGTTTAGCCTTTTTGCATTTTATCCCCTATCTTTGGCGACTGATTTCCAGTTTTTGCAGCTCTCAGAGTGGGCAAGGTTAGAGAGCCACAGGTCTGAACTGCAGCAACCCAAATATTCACATACATTGATGGAGGAAGGCTGGGAGAGTTGACCAATCATGTTCAAGTGAAGATTTATTCATTTGCACTTTTAAACACACTGTCAAAACATACCAGCCGGGTGAGAAAACAGCAAATGCAGGGCCACATAGATCCAACTCAGGGGAAGCAATGACCCAAAATGAAATGCTGACAAGTGCATTTTCACCATTGACCTATAGGGGGCGCAACATGCAGGTCCAAGGCTTTGATGAATGGCACTATATCAGGTTTTGTTCAAAATGCGGAACAATTATACAAGCACCTCAATTGTCATTCTTCTATGCAAAATGTAACAATATGGTCTTTTTTTGGAGCTTCTCCACAGGACTTTGTCAAGGCTGCAGCCATTTTGTGGTGAGCTGAGTAGGACTGAATTTGTTGAAGGACTGAATGCAGAGGCCGCTAGAAAGCCTGCTTGTGCAGATGAAGGGAGAGGGGGATGAGGGAGAGAGAGATGGAGTAGATGAAGAGTGTCTCTCTGTGTATGTCTGTGGCCCTCTCAGCCCTGGCACAGCAATTAACCCCCGCTACCCTGGCTGCCCCCTCTCTCTGTCCGCCGCGCCAGCTCTCTCTCTCCTAGCTGCCCTCTCAGCCCTGGCAGCGATTAACCCCCGCTAATTAGCTCTCTCTCTCCTAGCTGCCCTCTCAGCCCTGGCAATTAACCCCGCTACCCTGGCTCTCTCTGTCCGCCGCGCCAGCTCTCTCTCTCCTAGCTGCCCTCTCAGCCCTGGCACAGCAATTAACCCCCGCTACCCTGGCTGCCCCCTCTCTCTGTCCGCCGCGCCAGCTCTCTCTCTCCTAGCTGCCCTCTCAGCCCTGGCACAGCAATTAACCCCCGCTACCCTGGCTGCCCCCTCTCTCTGTCCGTCGCGCCAGATCTCTCTCTCCTAGCTGCCCTCTCAGCCCTGGCACAGCGATTAACCCCCACTACCCTGGCTGCCCCCTCTCTCTGTCCGCCGCGCCAGCTCTCTCTCTCCTAGCTGCCCTCTCAGCCCTGGCACAGCAATTAACCCCCGCTACCCTGGCTGCCCCCTCTCTCTGTCCGTCGCGCCAGCTCTCTCTCTCCTAGCTGCCCTCTCAGCCCTGGCACAGCGATTAACCCCCGCTACCCTGGCTGCCCCCTCTCTCTGTCCGTCGCGCCAGCTTTCTCTCTCCTAGCTGCCCTCTCAGTCTTCTGATTGCATGGAGTGGGCGTACAAATGGCAAACGGACAGATGACACAGGTGGGGGGAGGGAGCCTAGGGGCCTGCCAGCCCTCGTACAGAGAGGCCCTGCCTGAGGCTAGGGTGAGATTCTCTCTCCCTCTCTTAGGCCCTCTTCTCTTCTCTGTTCAATGTATTTTCTTGCCTCCTCCTCTCTCTCCTCTCCCTCCCTCATTCCCCCTCTCCGTATGGAGGTGAGCCCGACTCAGGTGTAATGTTGACGTCGGCTGCAAGGCAGACGTGAAGTGAGGACATTCTATTTCAGAGCTGTGCGTCAGACGCGTGCGTGTCCGAGTGGTGGGAGTTGAGCTGCTGGCTGTGTGTGTGGGAGTCTGTTAATGGAACTAGCCAGAAAGTTGAACAGTTTGCCTCTCAAAGTGGGTAAATATCATGATTGGGAGAGCTGGTGTGTGTTTCAAATGGCACCCTATTCCCTATTAAAAATAATGTGTGTACTATAGGGAATAGGGTGCCATTTGGGAGGCAGGTCTGGTCTGGAAGTGCTCTTTTAGGATCCAACGTCCACTTGTACTCTCTGTCTATGAGGCTGGCTACACTGTTTTTAGTTGTGTCCTCTGTGAATTGAGATGATGGTTTCATTGTGTTTATGTTATATTCTAACTGCTATGCAAAAATACAAATTCTGCTCTTCGGCCCTGTCTTTCTGCTACTGTACATGATGACTAGCATTTTCTCTACCTAGCCATTTGCTTTATGCTGTTTCTGTTATTCTACAGAGAGCGGTATGTCTGCCATTTGTTTGTATGATTTCCCTCCTATTTCATACCATGCACTTACATTGTCAATAACACACTTTATCTCTCTCTCTCTCCTCTCTCTCTCTCTCTCCCTTCTCTCTCATTCTCCCTTTCCCTCTCCCCCTCTCTCTCTCCCTCTCTCTCTCTCTTCTCTCTTCTCTCTCATTCTCCCTTTCCCTCTCCCCTCTCTCTCTCTCTCTCTCTCTCCTTCTCTCTCTCTCTCTCCCCTCTCTCTCATTCTCCCTTTCCCTCCCCCCTCTCTCTCTTGCTCTCCTTCTCTCTCTCTTCTCTCTCTCCCCCTCTCTCACACCTTCTCTTTCTCCTTTCTCTCTCCCCCTCTCTCACACCCTCTCTCTCTCTCTCCCTCCTCTGTCTCTCCCTTTCTCTCCTCTCTCTCTCCTCTGTCTCTCCCTCTCTCTCTCCTCTCTCTCTCCTCCATCTCTCTCTCCTCTGTCCTCTCTCTCTCTCTCTCTCTCTCTCTCTCTCTCTCTCTCTCTCTGCTGTAGCTCTGAGTCGGTCAGCGATGCCCTTCGGCCTGATGCGTAGAGAGCTGGCGTGCGAGGGATACCCCATCGAGCTGCGCTGCCCTGGCAGTGATGTCATCATGATTGAGACGGCCAACTACGGCCGCACGGACGACAAGATCTGTGACGCTGACCCCTTCCAAATGGAGAACGTGCAGTGTTACCTGCCTGACGCCTTCAAGATCATGTCACAGAGGTACGTGTGGGGAGGTGGGAGGGTTGGGTGGATAGGTGTGTGTGTGTGCGTGTGTGTGTGTGTGTGTGTGTGTGTGTGTGTGTGTGTGTGTGTGTGTAAGATAAATAAGAAGACATAGGACACCAAGGGTGGGTGTGTCTTTCTGTCCTGCTTGTTTTTTTATCGTATGTGCTGTTCGTGTGTAAAGTCAAGTGCATGCAGTATGTGTGTAGTGAGATATGTGTTTGTAGTGTGGCTGCATGCAGCTGCACTCTGCTTGTGCTTAGCATCTGCCTCCTCATAGAGCTGATCTATGGTAGCCCTCTCCCTGCTATCCATCACAGATGTAACGGAGGGAGAGGGTGCTACTGGTGAGATGGAGTGAAGCACAGAGGGAGAGAGAGTCCCCTAAGCAAGCTGGTCCTGGGGCTCTGTTCACAAACACACCCTACAGAGCCCCAGGACAGCAGCACAATTAGACCCAACCAAATCACGAGAAAACAAAAAGATAATTACTTGACACATTGGAAAGAATTAACAAAAAAACAGAGCAAACTAGTATGCTATTTGGCCCTAAACAGAGAGTACACAGTGGCAGAATACCTGACCACTGTGACTGACCCAAAATCAAGGAAAGCTTTGACTATGTACAGACTCAGTGAGCATAGCCTTGCTATTGAGAAAAGCCGCCGTAGGCAGACATGGCTCTCAAGAGAAGACAGGCTATGTGCTCACTGCCCACAAAATGAGGTGGAAACTGAGCTGCACTTCCTAACATCCTGCCCAATGTATGACCATATTAGAGAGACATATTTCCCTCAGATTACACAGATCCACAAAGAATTTGAAAACAAATCCAATTTTGATAAACTCCCATATCTATTGGGTGAAATTCCACAGTGTGCCATCAGAGCAGCAAGATTTGTGACCTGTTGCCACGAGAAAAGGGCAACCAGTGAAGAACAAACACCGTTGTAAATACAACCCATATTTATGCTTATTTATTTTATCTTGTGTCCTTTAACCATTTGTACATTGTTAAAACACTGTATATATATAACATGACATTTGTAATGTCTTTATTGTTTTGAAACTTATGTATGTGTAATGTTTACTGTTAATTTTTATTGTTTATTTCACTTTATACATTCACTTTATATATTATATACCTCACTTGCTTTGGCAATGTTAACACATGTTTCCCATGCCAATAAAGCCCTTGAATTGAATTGAATTGAATTGAGAGAGGTGGACAGGGGGATTGGTGTGGGGATGGAGGGATGGAGAGATGGAGAGATTTAGAGATCTGAAGGGGATTGATATAGGGAGGGAGGGAGCTAGAGTGATCCACTGATGGGGAGATAAAGTGCAGCAGTGGTGTGGAGAGAAATGTGGAGAGAAATGGAGAATGAACAAGAGAGAGAGCAGAAAGAGAGAAATAATGCTAAAGCTGGATAGAAGAGGACAGAAGGACAGAGGAGGACAGAGGAGGATATAGAAGGATATAGGGGGACAGAGGAGGACAGAGGAGGACAGAGGAGGACAGAGGTGGACAGAGGAGGACAGAGGAGGACAGAGGAGGACAGAGGAGGACAGAGGAGGACAGAGGTGGACAGAGGTGGACAGAGGTGGATAGAGGTGGACAGAGGTGGATAGAGGTGGACAGAGGAGGATAGAGGTGGACAGAAGACAGAGGAGAACAGACCAGGACAGAGGAAGACAGAGGAGGACAGACCAGGACAGAGGGGGACAGAGGTGGATAGAAGACAGAGGAGGACAGAGGTGGATAGAAGACAGAATGAGTGTTGTGTTGTGTGTGTGTGTGTGTGTGTGTGTGTGTGTGTGTGTGTGTGTGTGTGTGTGTGTGTCTGTCTTAGCAGCACTAGTCCCCCCATTCTCTCACCTTTAATTGCTCACACTCACAAGCCATCGGGGAAGGGAGACTCTTACGGCACTCTTCCTCCCTCATCCCTCCGTCGCCTCATCCCCTCAGGTCCAGCTGTCACATGATCTAGTCTAGTGTGAAATGACCCCCTTCCGACCCGTTCCCCCCGTCTTTAACCCCAAGGACATTTATCTGCCTCTTCTCTTTTGTCTCTTCTGTCATTCTCTCAATGTCATTCATTTTTTTCTCATCACTCTCTTCTCTCCTCTGTCTAGTTTTATTTCTCTGTTCCCATGTTTCTCTCTCTCTCTCTCTCACTCTCAATTCAATTTCAATTTCTACAGGATCGGTGGGTCCCCCGTGGGACGGTTGAGCTAACATAGGCTAATGCAATTAGCATGAGGTTGTAAGTAACAAGAACATTTCCCAGGACATAGACATATCTGATATATGGCAGAAAGTTTAGATTATTGTTAATCTAACTGCACTGTCCAATTTACAGTAGCTATTACAGTGAAAGAATACCACACTATTGTTTGAGGAGAGTGCACAGTTATGAACTTGAAAAGTTATTAATAAACCAATTAGGCACATTTGGGCAGTGTTGAAACAAAATTTTGACCAGAAATGCAATGGTTCATTCGATCAGTCTAAAACTTTGCGCATACACTGCTGCCATCTAGTGGCCAAAATCTAAATTGCACCCGGGCTGGAATAATACATTATGGCCTTTCTCTTGCATTTCAAAGATTTTAAAAAGATTTTTTTTTTTTTTTAAAAATGTAATTTTCTTTGTATTATCTTTTACCAGATCTAATGTGTTATATTCTCCTACATTCATTTAACATTTCCACAAACTTCAAAGTGTTTCCGTGTTTCCTTTCAAATGGTGTCAAGAATATGCATATCCTTGCTTCAGGTCCTGAGCTACAGGCAGTTAGATTTGGGTATGTCATTTTAGGTGAAAATGTACAAAAGGGGCGGATCCTTGAGGGGCTTTATTGGCATGGTAAACATATGTGTACATTGCCAAAGCAAGTGAAATAGTTTGAGTTTAAGTTTGAGTTTATTTTATTTTTACAGGGACAGTGCCCATTAATCAACGTTTCAGTAAAAGTGTCGGTTTTAGCCAGCCGGCTAATTTTCAACCTCAGTCCCTGGGCAGGTTATTAAAAACAATTACAATATAGACAATCATTGAGCACACGCAGAGCAACATAGGACAAGCAAGACATAGCATACAGACAGAGCAACATAGATAATAAACAAAAGATAAATAAACAATACAAAATGAACAGTAAACATTACACTCAAATGTCATATTTATTTATACAGTGTTGTAATGATGTGCAAAAAGTACAAAAGGGAAAATAAATATAGGCTGTATTAACAATGGCTTTTGTTCTTCACTGGTCACCGTTTTCTTGTGGCACTGTGGAATTTCACCCAATAGATATTGGAGTTTATCAAAATTGGATTTGTTTTCAAATTCTTTGTGGGTCTAGGTAATCTGAGGGAAATATGTGTCTCTAATATGGTCATACATTGGGCAGGAGGTTAGGAAGTGCAGCTCAATTTCCACATCATTTTGTGGGCAGTGTGCACATAGCCTGTCTTCTCTTGAAAGCCAGGTCTGCCTACGGCGGCCTTTCTCAATAGCAAGGCTATGCTCGCTGAGTCTGTACATCGTCAAAGATGTCCTTAATTTTGGGTCAGTCACAGTGGTCAGGTATTCTGCCGCTGTGTACTCTCTGTTTAGGGCCAAATAACATACTAGTTTGCTCTGTTTTTTGTTAATTCTTTCCAATGTGTCAAATAATTATCTTTTTGTTTTCTCATGATTTGGTTGGGTCTAATTGTGCTGCTGTCCTGGGGCTCTGTGGGGTCTGTATGTGTTTCTGAACAGAGTCTTCACCAGGATCATCTCTCTGTAGGTGATGGCTTTGTTATGGAAGGTTTGGGAATTGTTTCCTTTTAGGTGGTTGTAGAATTTAACATCTCTTTTCTGGATTTGGATAATTAGCGGGTATCGGCCCAAATTTTACTCTGCGTACATTATTTGCTGTTTTGCGTTGTACACAGAGGATATTTTTGCAGAATTCTGCATGCAGAATCTCAATTTGGTGTTGGTCCCATTTTGTGAAATCTTGGTTGTTGAGCAGACCCCAGACCTCACAACCATAAAGGGCAATGGGTTCTATAACTGATTCAAGTATTTTTAGCCAGATCCTAATTTGTATGTTGAATTTTGTGTTCCTTTTAATGTTCTCTCTCTGTCCTCACTCTCTCTTTCTCGCTCTTTCTTTCTATCTCTCTCACTCTTTCTATCTCTATCTCTCTCTCTCTCTCTCTTGCTCTTTCTCTCTCTCTCTCTTGCTCTTTCTCTCTTTTTCTCTCTCGCTCTTTCTTTCTATCTCTCGCTCTTTCTATCTCTCTCGCTCTTTCTCTCTATATATATATCTCTCTCTATTTCTCTCTCTCTATATATATGTATATATATATATACCTCAATATATATATATATATCTCGCTCGCTCTTTCTCGCTCTCTATCTCTCTCTCTCTCTCTCTCTCTCTCTTATTTATATATATATATATATATATATATATATATATAAAATCACTCTTTCTATCTCTTTCTCTCTCTCTTTCTATCTCTCTCTCTCGCTCTTTCTTTCTATCTCTCTCTCTCTCTCACACTCTTTCTATCTCTCTCTTTCTCTCTCTATATATATATATATATATCCCTCTCATCTCTCTGCCTCTCTCTGTGGGACAGGTGTAATAACCGTACCCAGTGTGTGGTGGTGGCAGGGTCTGATGTGTTCCCAGACCCCTGCCCAGGGACCTACAAGTACCTGGAGATACAGTACGAGTGTGTCCCCTACAGTGAGTACCCAGACCCCCCATCTCCCACATCCCTCACCCCCTACCCCAGCCCCCATCCCCCTTCTCCCCCACCTAACCCCTCTCAGCAACTGACTGTCATTCACACCAACACACACACAGACTCTCTCTCTCAGACACTCAGCCACACACACAAACAGACAGACCAAGACCAGACCAGACAGACACACATTGCTCTCTCGCTCTTGCTCTCTCTCTCTCTTACACACACACACACCTACACACACACCTGCAAACAAACACACCTACACACACACAGCACTAAACCCTTTTTCTCCATCGACAGTGCAACGCTCCAGAGGCTGAGAGAGATTTTCACACGGGGAAGGTGCTCCACAAACACCATGGCAGATAAGCACTTCATACAGCGAGGGGTCAGCCTTTATTGCCGATCATAGCGGTAACACACACCACCACACTCACACACATGTTGACCCCTGGGCCTGATAGTCTGCTTTATCTGGTGCCAAACATCTTAGTGGTCCCTCTGATCTCCAAGAACAGTGAACATTGTCCACAGTGAGACTGGGAGGCAGAAGACTGTGTCTGTGTCATCATGCCACAATGTTAACACAAACAGCAAAGGGCTTATTTTAGACCACATGACCCTGAAGATGTGCACATTTCAATATCCCCATGGTAACTGGCTGCCGGCTCCCTCGGGTGCTGCTCACATCTCCGTGGCAGGTGTGACACACACACACACGCACGTACACACACATTACGCACACGCTCTGTTGCTCATACACCCGCACAAACACAAGTACAAACACACACACACACACATACACAAACACACGCAGAAACACACACCCACATCACACACTGTCTCTCACACACTCTCACTCACACCCTAAAGCACACACACACACACACACAAGAACACAGGCAGACAGGGTGAGGATTGTGGTGTTGTGTGGAGCCTCAGTCATGTGAAAATCTCTGCTCAGACAGTGTCCCCTCCTCCTCATGTAGTATTACTCTCAGCATTGATCCTCTCACTGTGCAGGAGTATTCCAGGGGGCTGCCGCCTCATCCCCCCTCCACTGGGGGAGACAGAAGTGTGGTGTGTGGGGGGGGGGGGGGGGGGCTTGATTGATGACTATGGGAGGGATGAAGGGAAGAGGTGGGTAAGAGATACTCTGTGGGTGAATGTCTATGTTTTTTCCTTCAGGGAGCCGTGAGTACAGGAACTGAAGAAAGCAAAACCGACTTCAACAACTCCCTGACCTCTTCTCTGAATTATCACGCTCCTCTCTTCCTCTCAACATATCTCCATGTCAATATCGCCTTTTTTCCTCTCTACTTCTATGTCACCCTTCTCTCTCTTGGTTTCATGCCATTCTTCTACAACTCTTTATATTCTACACTTTATCCATTGCCACATCTCTTTCCCTCTCCCATTGCCACATCTCTTTCCCTCTCCCATTGCCACATCTCTTTCCCTCTCCCATTGCCACATCTCTTTCCCTCTCCCATTGCCACATCTCTTTCCCTCTCCCATTGCCACATCTCTTTCCCTCTCCCATTGCCACATCTCTTTCCCTCTCCCATTGCCACATCTCTTTCCCTCTCCTATTGCTACATCTCTTTCCCTCTCCCATTGCCACATCTCTTTCCCTCTCCCATTGCCACATCTCTTTCCCTCTCCCATTGCCACATCTCTTTCCCTCTCCCATTGCCACATCTCTTTCCCTCTCCCATTGCCACATCTCTTTCCCTCTCCCATTGCCACATCTCTTTCCCTCTCCCATTGCCACATCTCTTTCCCTCCCTCTCTTTCTCTTCCGCTGTCGCTTTCTTTTCTCTTTGCAGGTTGTAGGAGTTGTCCCAACACTCCACTGTCACCTGTAGGAGTTGTCCCAACACTCCACTGTCACCTGTAGGAGTTGTCCCAACACTCCACTGTCACCTGTAGGAGTTGTCCCAACACTCCACTGTCACCTGTAGGAGTTGTCCCAACACTCCACTTTCAACTGTCCAAGTGCAACACAAAGTGCAGCATGGCCTCCAGGCCTCTAGAGGAGCTGTCCTACCTGGCTGGCTGTGCCCCCTTAAGATTATGATGAACTCTGACCCTCCTCTGCTCGGTGCTCACAGGCCCTCAGCTAACCTGCCTCTAGATATATTCTGTAGTTCAGGGTTGAGTCCTCTTACCATCGCAACAGTAACAGTTATAACTGTGACCTTTGCTGTTGGGGAAGGTTTTCTAGTCTGTGTTATCTTTCTTCTTCTCTCTCTCTTTTTTCTCTTTTGCAGCCTTTGGGTGAGATCATGTCCTCTTTCAGTCTCCTCTATCATCTCTCTCTCTGAATGTAGCCCTGAGATGTGAGTTGACTTGTTGTGGTGGTCAGGTTGGCTGGCCCCTTGTTGCTATGTTCTACTTTATGTGCCTCTCCTCTGGTGTTGTTTTGTTGTTAGGTGGTGATCTGGTCCTGGGTTATAAATAAATAGTTTCCTCTTCCGTCCTCTCTTATTCTCTCTTATTCCAGACCAGACATTTCCCTCTGACTGCACACAAGAGCCAATCGAAAGTGATGATTAAATAGCTGCTGACTTGCATTTTTCCTATTCCCGTCTTCTATTAAAGATGCTTGTTTATTGGATCTGAAGGAAGGAGGGTGGAGGGGGTTATGAGAAAATTGGAACCTGATCGCGTCGTGATGAAACGTCTTGGCTGTCTGAAGTGAGAAAGAAGAGCCAATTAGAACAGTCCTCCGTCAGTCTTCTCCTCTCCCTCAGGGATGGGCTGTGGGCCAGACCAGACTTGCAAACACACACACATACACGTTAGTTCTCCCCACCCGCGCCGCATTCCGCCGCACCATGCTACGTGTTGTCGGGCTCTGCCACCAGAATATAAATAGATCCTGAGTGAATTAGATTCAGTGTTACAGGCCTCCTCATCCCAAACCTAGTGGTAACTAACTGGACTTCTATTAATTACCAGGAGAAGGTCATCTCATCCCAAACCTAGTGACAAATAATTGGGCTTCTATTAATTACCAAGAGAAGGTTATCTCATCCCAAACCTAATGACAACTAACTGGGCTTCTATTAATTACCAGGAGAAGGTCATCTCATCCCAAACCTAGTGGCAACTAACTGGGCTTCTATTAATTACCAAGAGAAGGTTATCTCATCCCAAACCTAATGACAACTAACTGGGCTTCTATTCATTACCAGGAGAAGGTTATCTCATCCCAAACCTAATGACAAATAATTGGGCTTCTATTAATTACCAAGAGAAGGTCATCTCATCCCAAACCTAATGACAACTAACTGGGCTTCTATTAATTACCAGGAGAAGGTCATCTCATCCCAAACCTAGTGGCAACTAACTGGGCTTCTATTAATTACCAGGAGAAGGTCATCTCATCCCAAACCTAATGACAACTAACTGGGCTTCTATTAATTACCAGGAGAAGGTCATCTCATCCCAAACCTAGTGGCAACTAACTGGGCTTCTATTAATTACCAAGAGAAGGTCATCTCATCCCAAACCTAATGACAACTAACTGGGCTTCTATTAATTACCAGGAGAAGGTCATCTCATCCCAAACCTAGTGGCAACTAACTGGGCTTCTATTAATTACCAAGAGAAGGTCATCTCATCCCAAACCTAATGACAACTAACTGGGCTTCTATTAATTACCAGGAGAAGGTCATCTCATCCCAAACCTAGTGGCAACTAACTGGGCTTCTATTAATTACCAGGAGAAGGTCATCTCATCCCAAACCTTGTGACATCTAACTGGGCTTCTATTAATTACCAGGAGAAGGGGGTACCTTCCCTCCCGCTCTCTACCCCTCTCCCTCTGCAGAGATTAATTGAATTTGCTGCTGCTAATCGCTCTGGTAATGCCCCATCTTTCATGGCTCACTGGGAATGCAGGGTGTTTTGGTGTCTTTATGGGTGACATATGTTTGTTTGTTTGGTTCTACTTAACGGGTGAGGGATAGGGGTTAGGGATAGAGGGTGGGTGTTTAAAGGGCCGCTGTTGGCAGCTGGCATGATGCGTGCAGGCATGACACGTGTGGGTGTGGGTGTTGTGTGTGGGTGTTTGCGTGCAAGTGTGTGTGTGACAGGGTCCTCTGTGTGCATGTCACACAGTGCTTTGTGTTACCAGCCACCTGAAACGTGGAGGTGACAGGCGAAGCAGCTGAGTCGACACAGCACTGTCAGATGAGCTCAGAAGAGGCGGCCAGTGTGTGTGTTTGTGTGTGTGTTAGTGTGTGTGTGTTAATGTGTGTGTTAGGATGTGTGAGCATGCCAGCAGAACATAACAACAGCCAACAAGTCAAGTCATATCTCACAGTGCCAAAAACCCTGCAAGCCCTTACAGAGACATCAGTCTTCACTGGGCAGAACAGAGCAAGACAAACTGTTGTGACACAGATTCACTCTGTCAAGGCTTGCTTCACAACTGGCTTCTATCAACACATACTGAGTGTACTGTATAAACTATACCTTATTATACCATACTATACTACACACTATATGTATTTCCTAGTTCACCACACATCATTAAACAACACTATACTATACTATAATATACTATATATATATATTTCCTGGAGTAAAAATCCAACACCACAGTAGATTCATATCATGTTGCCGAGCAAATCAATTCATTAAAACTCCTACAATGTGATTTTCTGGATTTTGTTTCTCATTTTGTCTGTCATAGTTGAAGTGTACCTATGAGGACAATTACGGCCTCTCATCTTTTTAAGTGGGAGAACTTGCACAATTGGTGGCTGACTAAATACTTTTTTGCCCCACTGTATCTACTCAATGACCTCGTATCCCTTCACATCAACTAGGTACTGGTACTTTGTGTATATAGCCAAGTTATCGTGACTCATTGTGTATTTATTGGTACTTGTATTACTAGGTGTTAATCCTTTCCTATTATTTCTCTATGTTCTTTCTCTCTGCGTTGTTGGGAAGGCCCGTAACGTTCGTCTACAACTGCTGCTGACGAAGCCTGTAGGAACCCATGGAAATGTAGAGAGCAGAGTACAGAGAGGAGAGTAGAACTCGACCTGTTCCTGCTCCCAGTAAATGTAGAGAGCAGAGAGGACAGTAGAACTCTACCTGTTCCTGCTCCCAGTAAATGTAGAGAGCAGAGAGGAGAGTAGAACTCTACCTGTCCCTGCTCCCAGTAAATGTAGAGAGCAGAGTGCAGAGAGGAGAGTAGAACTCTACCTGTTCCTGCTCCCAGTAAATGTAGAGAGCAGAGAGGAGAGTAGAACTCTACCTGTCCCTGCTCCCAGTAAATGTAGAGAGCAGAGTGCAGAGAGGAGAGTAGAACTCTACCTGTTCCTGCTCCCAGTAAATGTAGAGTACAGAGAGGAGAGTAGAACTCTACCTGTTCCTGCTCCCAGTAAATGTAGAGAGCAGAGAGGAGAGTAGAACTCTACCTGTTCCTGCTCCCAGTAAATGTAGAGAGCAGAGAGGAGAGTAGAACTCTACCTGTCCCTGCTCCCAGTAAATGTAGAGAGCAGTGTACAGAGAGGAGAGTAGAACTCTACCTGTTCCTGCTCACAGTAAATGTAGAGAGCAGAGAGGAGAGTAGAACTCTACCTGTTCCTGCTCCCAGTAAATGTAGAGAGCAGAGAGGAGAGTAGAACTCTACCTGTCCCTGCTCCCAGTAAATGTAGAGAGCAGAGTGCAGAGAGGAGAGTAGAACTCTACCTGTTCCTGCTCCCAGTAAATGTAGAGTACAGAGAGGAGAGTAGAACTCTACCTGTTCCTGCTCCCAGTAAATGTAGAGAGAGTACAGAGAGGAGAGTAGAACTCGACCTGTCCCTGCTCCCAGTAAATGTAGAGAGCAGAGAGGAGAGTAGAACTCTACCTATTCCTACTCCCAGTAAATGTAGAGAGCAGAGAGGAGAGTAGAACTCTACCTGTTCCAGCTCCCAGTAAATGTAGAGAGCAGAGAGGAGAGTAGAACTCTACCTGTCCCTGCTCCCAGTAAATGTAGAGAGCAGAGAGGAGAGTAGAACTCTACCTGTCCCTGCTCCCAGTAAATGTAGAGAGCAGAGAGGAGAGTAGAACTCTACCTGTTCCTGCTTCCAGTAAATGTAGAGAGCAGAGAGGTGAGTATAACTCTACCTGTTCCTGCTCCCAGTAAATGTAGAGAGCAGAGAGGAGAGTAGAACTCTACCTGTTCCTGCTCCCAGTAAATGTAGAGAGCAGAGAGGAGAGTAGAACTCTACCTGTCCCTGCTCCCAGTAAATGTAGAGAGCAGAGAGGAGAGTAGAACTCTACCTGTCCCTGCTCCCAGTAAATGTAGAGAGCAGAGTGGAGAGAGGAGAGTAGAACTCTACCTGTCCCTGCTCCCAGTAAATGTAGAGAGCAGAGTGCAGAGAGGAGAGTAGAACTCTACCTGTCCCTGCTCCCAGTAAATGTAGAGAGCAGAGAGGAGAGTAGAACTCTACCTGTTCCTGCTCCCAGTAAATGTAGAGAGCAGAGTAGAACTCTACCTGTTCCTGCTCCCAGTAAATGTAGAGAGCAGAGAGGAGAGTAGAACTCTACCTGTTCCTGCTCCCAGTAAATGTAGAGAGCAGAGAGTAGAGTAGAACTCTACCTGTTCCTGCTCCCATTAAATGTAGAGAGCAGAGTGCAGAGAGGAGAGTAGAACTCTACCTGTCCCTGCTCCCAGTAAATGTAGAGAGCAGAGTGCAGAGAGGAGAGTAGAACTCTACCTGTCCCTGCTCCCAGTAAATGTAGAGTACAGAGAGGAGAGTAGAACTCTACCTGTTCCTGCTCCCAGTAAATGTAGAGAGCAGAGTAGAACTCTACCTATTCCTGCTCCCAGTAAATGTAGAGTGCAGAGAGGAGAGTAGAACTCTACCTGTTCCTGCTCCCATTAAATGTAGAGAGCAGAGTGCAGAGAGGAGAGTAGAACTCTACCTGTCCCTGCTCCCAGTAAATGTAGAGTACAGAGAGGAGAGTAGAACTCTACCTGTTCCTGCTCCCAGTAAATGTAGAGAGCAGAGTACAGAGAGGAGAGTAGAACTCTACCTGTTCCTGCTCCCAGTAAATGTAGAGAGCAGAGAGGAGAGTAGAACTCTACCTGTTCCTGCTCCCAGTAAATGTAGAGAGCAGAGAGGAGAGTAGAACTCTACCTGTTCCTGCTCCCAGTAAATGTAGAGTGTAGAGAGGAGAGTAGAACTCTACCTGTTCCTGCTCCCAGTAAATGTAGAGAGCAGCTCCCAGTAAAGTAGAGAGCAGAGCAGGAGAGTAGAACTCTACCTGTCCCTGCTCCCAGTAAATGTAGAGTACAGAGAGGAGAGTAGAACTCTACCTGTTCCTGCTCCCAGTAAATGTAGAGAGCAGAGTATAACTCTACCTGTCCCTGCTCCCAGTAAATGTAGAGTACAGAGAGGAGAGTAGAACTCTACCTGTTCCTGCTCCCAGTAAATGTAGAGAGCAGACTGGAGAGTAGAACTCTACCTGTTCCTGCTCCCAGTAAATGTAGCACTACATCATTATTGATCCCTACTGCTCTTTCCAGTGGGGAGATCCATGCAACACGACCAGGACTGTTACACTCAGTGGAGAGTCAGGCCTACTGCTCTTTCCAGTGGGGAGATCCATGCTACATGACCAGGACTGTTACACTCAGTGGAGAGTCAGGCCTACTGCTCTTTCCAGTGGGGAGATCCATGCTACACGACCAGGACTGTTACACTCAGTGGAGAGTCAGGCCTACTGCTCTTGCATCAGTTGGCCAACTTATCTTGTTAACAATAACAGTGCAGCGAACAGAATAATTGAATTGTTAAATCACTGTCATGTACTGTGCTACTCTATACTGTTTAGTAGCTTTAACTTCTGTATAATGTCCTTCTATACGTTTCTATAAGTCACCACTGGGTCTGTGTACTGCGGATCGGGACATTTGAACCACAGAAATGGATTCTGGGGCTTGTATTCATATCAGTGCCTTTCTGGACACAAGCTTCTGTAACTCATAGTTTACTTGTCTGGGTGGGTTTGTCAGGAGAAGGGTAGTTGTGTTGTAGTTTGACACGTTTCAGAGAGAAAGAGAGAGAAATGCAATGATGTCTGAAAGGGAGATTGTATAAATATGTGTAGGGACACAATTAGGGACTCATGTGATCGACAAATGGGAGGATTCGGTTGAGCCTGGAAGAAATGAATGAAGGATGAAGAGACAGCGGGAGAGGAGAGAGGGCATGCTATTTCTCAGCAGTGTGGTGAAGGAGAGAGGAGAGAGGGCATGCTATTTCTCAGCAGTGTGGTGAAGGAGAGAGGAGAGAGGGCATGCTATTTCTCAGCAGTGTGGTGAAGGAGAGAGGAGAGGGCATGCTATTTCTCAGCAGTGGTGAAGGAGAGAGGAGAGAGGGCATGCTATTTCTCAGCAGTGTGGTGAAGAGAGAAGAGAGAGGGCATGCTATTTCTCAGCAGTGTGGTGAAGGAGAGAGGAGAGAGGGCATGCTATTTCTCAGCAGTGTGGTGAAGGAGAGAGGAGAGAGGGCATGCTATTTCTCAGCAGTGTGGTGAAGGAGAGAGGAGAGAGGGCATGCTATTTCTCAGCAGTGTGGTGAAGGAGAGAGGAGAGAGGGCATGCTATTTCTCAGCAGTGTGGTGAAGGAGAGAGGAGAGAGGGCATGCTATTTCTCAGCAGTGTGGTGAAGGAGAGAGGAGAGAGGGCATGCTATTTCTCAGCAGTGTGGTGAAGGAGAGAGGAGAAGAAAGGTTGTCCTGCAGTGCTCCTCAGGTGTCCGTGTATATGTAGCCCTGTGTTAGCGTGCTGTGCCTCGTTAGCAGTGGGGTAATTGATAGGGTTCTGGAGAGCAGTGCTGAGCAGAGGAGGTGCCTGGGTTTTCATTCTCACCAGGGGACCTACAATGGAGCCTGAATGAATCAGACACTCAGAGACCCAGGTGGCTCTACTGTACACTAACACCCCGCAATGCACTGTGTGTGTGTGTGTGTGTGTGTGTGTGTGTGTGTGTGTGTGTGTTTGCTACTTTACAGAGCAGCAGACAAGGACCAGAGGATGTCATCAAATCTTCCTCTTTTCTTCTCCTTCTCTCCTCTTCCTCACCAAAGCAGTTCATCCCTCTTTTATTAGGGTTCTCTCTACCTCTACCTTTATTCTCATTTCTATGTTTCACTCTCTCGTTCTCTCTACCTCTCCTTTATTCTAGCTCCTCTCCTCTACTCCATCACCCTCCACACCAACACACACAATTTTGTTATCTCCCTGAAGGCAGTGTGTGTTTAGAAAACAGGTCACACGGAAACATGATATAAAGGACCCCCTTCTCCCCCTTGGACCCTGTCTGACACATAACTGTCATAAAGAGACACCACATCAAACCTCCACACTGCACCATGCAGAGCCCCACTTTACCCATCAGCCGGACAGTGTGTCTGTTTACAGCCATGAGCATCTTGCTCTCGCCTCTCTCTCTCGCTTTCTCCGTCCACCATGCTGTTCTGACACTGTGAGCCTCATTCTGCCTCATTCTACCCCTCCTCCTTCCGCCCTCTCCCCTCCTTCTGCCTCATTCTCCCCCTCCTCCTTCCACCCTCTCCCCTCCTCCCGCCTCATTCTCCCCCTCCTCCTTTCGCCCTCTCCCCTCCTTCTGCCTCATTCTCCCCCTCCTCCTTCCGCCCTCTCCCCTCCTCCCGCCTCATTCTACCCCTCCTCCTTCTGCCCTCTCCCCTCCTCCCGCCTCATTCTCCCCCCCCTTCCACCCTCCCCTCCTCCCGCCTCATTCTCCCCCTCCTCCTTCCGCCCTCTCCCCTCCTTCCACCCTCTCCCCTCCTCCCGCCTCATTCTCCCCCTCCTCCTTCCACCCTCTCCCCTCCTCCCGCCTCATTCTCCCCCTCCTCCTTCCCTCCTCGCCCCCTCCTTCCGCCTCATTCTCCCCCTCCTCCTTCCGCCCTCTCCCTTCCTCCCACCTCATTCTCCCCCTCCTCCTTCCGCCCTCTCCTCTCCTTCCACCCCTCCCCCTCCTCCCGCCTCATTCTCCCCCTCCTCCTTCCGCCCTCTCCCCTCCTTCCACCCTCTCCCCTCCTCCCGCCTCATTCTCCCCCTCCTCCTTCCACCCTCTCCCCTCCTCCCACCTCATTCTCCCCCTCTTCCTTCCTCCCTCTCCTCTTGCTCCGATGCTCTAATGGCTGCTCTAGCAGAAGCAGTTACAGTGGGGCAAAAAGTATTTAGTCAGCTACCAATTGTGCAAGTTCTCCCACTTAAAAAGATGAGAGAGGCCTGTAATTTTCATCATAGGTACACTTCAACTATGACAGACAAAATGAGGAAAAAAATCCAGAAAATCACATTGTAGGATTTTTAATGAATTTATTTGCAAATTATGGTGGAAAATAAGTATTTGGTCACCTACAAACAAACAAGATTTCTGGCTCTCACAGACCTGTAACTTCTTCTTTAAGAAGCTCCTCTGTCCTCCACTCGTTACCTGTATTAATGGCACCTGTTTGAACTTGTTATCAGTATAAAAGACACCTGTCCACAACCTCAAACAGTCACACTCCAAACTCCACTATGGCCAAGACAAAAGAGCTGTCAAAGGACACCAGAAACAAAATTGTAGACCTGCACCAGGCTGGGAAGACTGAATCTGCGATAGGTAAGCAGCTTGGTTTGAAGAAATCAACTGTGGGAGCAATTATTAGGAAATGGAAGACATACAAGACCCCTGATAATCTTCCTCGATCTGGGGCTCCACGCAAGATCTCACCCCGTGGGGTCAAAATTATCACAAGAACGGTGAGCAAAAATCCCAGAACCACACAGGGGGCCCTAGTGAATGACCTGCAGAGAGCTGGGACCAAAGTAACAAAGCCTACCATCAGTAACACACTACGCCACCAGGGACTCAAATCCTGCAGTGCCAGATGTGTCCCCCTGCTTAAGCCAGTACATGTCCAGGCCCGTCTGAAGTTTGCTAGAGAGCATTTGGATGATCCAGAAGAAGATTGGGAGAATGTCATATGGTCAGATGAAACCAAAATATAACTTTTTGTTAAAAACTCAACTCGTCGTGTTTGGAGGACAAAGAATGCTGAGTTGCATCCAAAGAATACGATACCTACTGTGAAGCATGGGGGTGGAAACATCATGCTTTGGGGCTGTTTTTCTGCAAAGGGACCAGGACGACTGATCTGTGTAAAGGAAAGAATGAATGGGGCCATGTATCGTGAGATTTTGAGTGAAAACCTCCTTCCATCAGCAAGGGCATTGAAGATGAAACGTGGCTGGGTCTTTCAGCATGACAATGATCCCAAACACACCGCCCGGGCAACGAAGGAGTGGCTTCCTAAGAAGCATTTCAAGGTCCTGGAGTGGCCTAGCTAGTCTCCAGATCTCAACCCCATAGAAAATCTTTGGAGGGAGTTGAAAGTCCTTGTTGTCCAGCAACAGCCCCAAAACATCACTGCTCAAGAGGAGATCTGCATGGAGGAATGTGCCAAAATACCAGCAACAGTGTGTGAAAACCTTGTGAAGACCTCTGTCATTGCCAACAATGGGTATATAACAAAGTATTGAGATAAACTTTTGTTATTGACCAAATACTTATTTTCCACCATAATTTGCTAAATAAATTCATTAAAAATCCTACAATGTGATTTTCTGGATGTTTTTTTTTCTAATTTTGTCTGTCATAGTTGAAGTGTACGTATAATGAAAATTACAGGCCTCTCATCTTTTTAAGTGGGAGAACTTGCACAATTGGTGGCTGACTAAATACTTTTTTGCCACACTTTAGCTCCCTCCTCCTACCCTCCTGGTTCCCCCCTGCTCTGGCCACATGGGACCCATACATGAGCCAATAGATGCTCCCCTGAAGGATGAAATGGCTGCCACTCATACTCTCTTCACAGGGTTTCTCCCAGTGTCTGATCTAGCTGTCTGATGATAAAAGCCATAGAGATGGTAGTGCTCTGTTGCTCTGATGCTGTGATGCAGAAAGCCCCCCCCTCTCTCTCTCTCTCTTCTTTCTCTTCTTCCTCTTCTTTCTCTTCTTCCTCTTCTTCCTCTTCTTCCTCCTCTTCTCCTCTTTCCTGGAATGTGTTCAGTACAGACACCTCTCATGCTGTACTGTTGATGGGAGAGGTGATGACTTCGCATGACAAGGCTCTCCAGGGACCAAAAGGCTTCACACAGCATTCACACGTTCAGCGGCAGCAGAATGCCGGACACATGTCCATGACACGTCTCCTTCCACGTGGCAGGGAAGAAACACACACACACACAGACACACACACAGACTCACGTCTCTCACACACACACACAGACACACCTCTCTCTCTCACACACACAGACACACCTCTCTCTCACACACACACACAGAGACACACCTCTCTCTCACACACACACAGACACACCTCTCTCACACACACACACACAGACACACCTCTCTCACACACACACACACAGACACACCTCTCTCACACACACAAACACACACAACACTCATTCGTCCGCCACAATGAGTGATGTCTATGGAAAGCTGCCTTACAAACTGCCATAACTGCTTATGTCAGCCAAAGCCTCATATAGGCTCAACACACACACTAGTGATTAGCGTTTGATGAGCTTGGTGTAGACCAAAAGACAGGGCCGTGTCTCAGACTCTGTGCTCTCTCTCTCTCTCTCTCTCCCTCTACCTCTCTCTCTCTGTCTCTCTCTGTCTCTCTCTCTCTCTCTCTCTCTCTCTCTACCTCTCTCTCTCTCTCTGTCTCTCTCTCTGTCTCTCTCTCTCTGTCTCTCTCTCTCTCTGTCTGTCTCTCTGTCTCTCTCTCTCTACCTCTCTCTCTACCTCTCTCTCTCTGTCTCTCTCTACCTCTCTACCTCTCTCTCTACCTCTCTCTCAGTCTCTCTCTACCTCTCTCTCTCTCTGTCTCTCTCTACTTCTCTCTCTCTGTCTGTCTCTCTCTCTCTCTACCTCTCTACCTCACTTTCTCTTCCTCTCTCTCTCTCTCTGTCTCTCTCTGTCTCTCCTCTGTCTGTCTCTCTCTCTCTGTCTCTCTCTCTGTCTCTCTCTCTGTCTCTCTCTCTCTCTGTCTCTCTCTCTGTCTCTCTCTCTCTCTGTCTCTCTATCTCTCTCTCTCTGTCTCTCTCTCTGTCTCTCTCTCTCTCTGTCTCTCTCTCTCTCTCTCTCTCTCTGTCTCTCTCTCTCTCTCTCTCTCTCTCTGTCTCTCTCTCTACCTCTCTCTCTCTGTCTCTCTCTACCTCTCTCTCTGTCTCTCTCTCTCTCTCTCTGTCTCTCTCTCTACCTCTCTCCCTCTCTCTCTGTCTGTCTCTCTCTCGCGGGACGCTTTACTTTCGTCTGTCTCTTCCTTCCATCTCCCAATCCCTCTGTTTCTTTGTTCTCTCTCTTTCTTCCTTCCTTCTCTTTTGATGAGTGCATCTGAGCCCGGCGAGCAAGCTGCTCCCCATTGATTGGCTGGTCGATGGATTGAGCGAATGGCGGGGTTCTGTAGCTGAGCTCTGTGATTTGGCGTACTGAGCGCAGTCAGACGCAGAGCCACTTTCTTGGGATTAAGAGACAGGTTCAATGTAGACCCTGTAACCCTGGAGAGGGGCTAGACGAGACACTGTGACCCCCCGCAAGGCCACAACACACCCCACACACTGGGCCACTTTCCTCATCACCCTCTCATCTCTCCAACCCTCTATCTAGCTCTATTTCTCCCACAGCTGCTTCCAAAGAAGATTCTTCAGGAACATATGTGTGTTTTTCTCTCCCTGACAGGACCCAGGAGCTGGAGTTCGGAAGCAGAGAAAGAGGGAGGGAGGGTGGGATCCTAAGACATAACAGGAGGTCGTGTTGAGTACATGTATTTGTGGATTGTTGGGTTAATGGAATGGAAATGGAGTAAATCCGAGGTCAGGCCATTTTCCCTCCTCATTTTTCATTTGAGTCGCCATCCTTTCTCTGAGTAGCCAACCGTAACACAGAACAAATAACATGCTTAAAGAAAAGAGAGAAAGGATAGCATTTTATTTAATCTCAATTTTGTCTTTTTTCCTGCACCTGTTTTTCTTTCATTCTCTTTGCTCTCTCTCTTTTTCTCTCTGTCTCTCTCTCTGTCTCTGTCTCTCTCTCTCTCTCTCTCTCTCTCTCTTCCTGTCTTCCTCTCTCTTTCTCTTTTTTCCGATGCTTGAATAGAAGTGGATCAAAAAGGTAAAGACCACAATGAACATAAAAACCACAGCTCGCCCCTCCCTCCTCCTCCTCCCTCCTCTCCTCCCCTCATACGCCTTCCTAACCCAGCACCTTGTGTAGTGGTCATGTTTGATGTTGATCCCCTCCCCTTTCTTTCTCTCTTTCTCTCCCTCTCTCTCTTTCTGGATTATAACCAAGACTCTAAGATCCTTCCAGATTTCCTCCTTGCCTCTGATGACACCAGCCTGGCCTACATGCACACGCACGCACGCACGCACACACCACACACACACACACACACACACACACACACACACACACACACACACACACACACACACACACACACACACCAGCTGACCACTCTGGAGGTCCATGAACTATTTATGAGAGAGAAAAAGAGAGAGGTTCTTATGTCATGGTTTAACCACTATACAAACTACATACCAGTGGCCATTCACAAACTTAAAGACGGATAACATGGTGTACATTCTTACCACTTCATGGTCGGTAAACCTTTTCTTCTCTTCTCCCATTCGCTGTACACCTATCTCTCCTCTCCTCAATGTGTCCACATGTTGGGCCACAGCCAGCTGACCACTCCTCATGCTGACATAGTTCTCCATCTGACCCTGCAGTTCTCACTCCACCTCATTGAGTATGATTTCACCATTTCTCTATTGTTTGCTATTAGTAATTTGACCCTATCTCTAATTGGTTCCCTCCAGATCCAAGTGACTCCTCCTCGTCCTCCTCTCCTCTCTTCTCCACATGGGTTTATATTCTTCTCTCTGCCTCCCTTCTCTTTCTTTCTTTCTTCCTTCCCCCTTTCATGTTTCCTTACTTCAGGGCGAATCTTACATTTATTTGTTTTCATTTTCAACTCAAAAAGACAATGATATTCAGAATCACACTGACCAAAGTTTCTCCTTGATCATGTGATATGAGACTGTCCCTCATTAAGCACTTTCTCCCATTTCCAGGTGCTTCAGTGTCCACTCTCTTTCTCTCTATCACTCAAACAGCTTTAAATGCAGTGCCCTTCTCTCCTCTTTCTCTCTTTCTTTTGGCTCCGTTTCTGCCTCTCAGATTTTTCATCTGTTCATCACAAGTAGCCGCTGGTTCTCTGAGGCCTCCTCAGGTTTCATCTCCTTCTTCACCTCCTCCTCCTCTTTTCTCTTTCCCTCTTTATCCATTTGCTCTTATCACTGCTTTTTCTTCCTTCTCTTGCTTTCGTTGCACTGCAACCCCCTTGTGTGTCCTGATTTGGCCGTCAGTCACCCCTTCTTATCATTAGGAGTCAGCAAGTCCTCCCTTCGTACAGCATGTCTGTATGGATTCAGAGGGGTGCCACAGTAGGTGGTACAGTCCCAGTTAGCATCTATATGTAATGGCTGCTCTGTTCACCAGGGGGATGGTACTCTCTAAAGAGCCAATCAGTCACTGGTCTCCCAATCACAGAGCTTACAAAGAATGCTGCAGGGGATGCAGGGCTCAATCCAAGGTTAGAGGAAGGAAGAGTATTGCTGCCACTGGGAACAGGCACCATTAGGGCCGCCTCAAAAGGGTCTCCCAGGTTGTGTCTGAAATGGCACACTATTCCCCACGTAGTGCACTACAGGGCTCTGATCAAAAGTAGTGCACTATATAGGGAATTATACACTGTCCTAATCTTACCCTTGACCTTTTAGATGCCCCCGCCCACAACACTGTTACACATCAGTCTCGACTAGTACCCTCTACTGTCTGTTTCCATGGATAGATAGATATGTACAGTAGGTTATTATAGATTGAAGGGATTAACCTCTGTAGCAATACCATTAAGTCCTTTATGGGCCCATATCCATCTGCCTGGATGTGGCTTTCCACTGACATCCATTGCTCCTGTATGTCTTGTTTTTCCCTCAACGACCGATCACCATTTTGTTTCTCCCTGCCTGGTAGCTATAGCGAACCCCCCCCCCCGATCCACCTTGTTGTTGTTGTTTTTTACCCACATTTACTACTGCTCCTCCCAGTGTCCATGTGACCTAAAAGACCCCTCCTCTTCTGCCCTCTATCCTCGCTTTAACTCTACTGCTAATTATGATGACCTATATCTCATTTTTTATGAATTAACAATTCTCTTAGATTGTGTTACCCGTTGTCCCTTTGTTAATTCATTAATCCTAATTGATTTATTCACTGATTGGTTGATTGACAGATTATAGTAATGGCTGCTCTGCTGTTGTGTTCAGGAACGGGTCTGTGAATGTCAGTCAGACTGATGGACAGTCTGTCCGTCATCAGTAGCTAGCTAGAGAGACAGATAGTCAGACTGTCTGTAGTCTGTGTGTTGATAGACTTACATATTCATTTCCTTGTCACCGTTCCTTTATTACTATTGACACGTGAATTGACTGAATAGGTGTCAGCCATCTTTCTGTCACCTATCAAGTCCTTTTTAATCAGTGATCATGAAGGAAAGGAGACAAGGAACAAATCTACAGTATTTAATCTGTGATCATGAAGGAAAGGAGACAAGGAAATACATCTGCAGTATGTAAGACCTGGTACACAGCCTTAATATTGGTTTTTATGGGGACTAAAAGAGGGAGGAGTATCCCTCACACCTACACTCTTAAAAACAGGTTCTATCTAGAACCTAAAAGGGTTAATTGGCTGTCCCCATAGGATAACCCTCTGAAGAACCCTTTATGGTTCCAGGTAGAACTATTTTGGTTCCAGGTAGATCCATTTTGGGTTCCGTCTTAAGCCCTTCCCACAGAGGGTTCTACCTGGAACCAAAAAGGGTTCTCCTATGGGGACAGCCAAATAATTATTTCTGAGAGTGTAGAGACACATTTATTTACCATTGAAATAGTGTCTCTGTGGGCGAATGAGGATAGTGGGAGGGAGGGAGGGACCGAGAGAGAGGGAGAGAGGAGCAGTCGCTATAGAGACAGGCAGTAGCTCCTCATTAGGAATGACCCACCACACACACGTCTGGTCACGTGACCCACTGCACTCAGACATTCTATTCAGCAGGCAGTCGAGGAGAGAGGAGAGTGAAGGAGAGAGGGAGAGATGGGGAGAGGAGAGAGATAGGGAACTGACGGACTGTACATTGAGAAGCCATTACATTGTTAAAGCTAAAGAGCTCTGGCAGGCAGGTGGCCATGAATAGAAATAAGTCAGGACCTTTATGGACAGACAGAACACACCACCAGAGGCAGATGTATGGACAGATAGAACACACCACCAGAGGCAGATGTATGGACAGACAGAACACACCACCAGAGGCAGATGTATGGACAGACAGAACACACCGCCAGAGGCAGATGTATGGACAGACAGAACACACCGCCAGAGGCAGATGTATGGACAGACAGAACACACCACCAGAGGCAGATGTATGGACAGACAGAACACACCACCAGAGGCAGATGTATGGACAGATAGAACACACCACCAGAGGCAGATGTATGGACAGATAGAACACACCACCAGAGGCAGATGTATGGACAGATAGAACACACCACCAGAGGCAGATGTATGGACAGACAGAACACACCACCAGAGGCAGATGTATGGACAGACAGAACACACCACCAGAGGCAGATGTATGGACAGATAGAACACACCACCAGAGGCAGATGTATGGACAGTCCTCACTGGGGAAGGAAGGGATGGAGAAAGAGAGAGTAGAGGGATGAAGAGAGTAAGAAACTGGCGGTGCTGGCTACTGCTACAGTAGCTCAGCAGGGTTGGGGTCAATTCTGTTTCAATTTAGTCAATTCAGGAATTAAAATGAAAATCCAATTTCACTTTTACTTACAATGAAAAGCAATTAGGAAAATTGGACTTAGAATTTTCCATTGACTACCTAAATTGACTGAATTGAAATGGAACTGTGGCCTGTCATAGTGTCACTCCAGTGTTATACCCGTACCTGCAGGCGGTGTCCTGTGTACTGAAGCTGTGAAGCTCTGTCAGTAGGACCACCTGTGCTGCCACTCAGTGTGTCAGTGCACCTCTCATAGAGATAAGACATTTCAATGGAAACTTTCCCTCTCCACCCAGGCCCTGCTGCCCTGCTATTGGTCTCAGTGAAGGGGTTTGTCTTGAAGTGAACATGATGGTTAATCAAAGTGCCAGCCCCTTCCTTCTGTCTACAGTGTGCGTGTGGTGTGTGGATATGTGTAGGTTTGTGTGTTTGTGTGTGTGTGTGTGTGTGTGTGTGTGTGTGTGTGTGTGTGTGTGTGTGTGTGTGTGTGTGTGTGTGTGTGTGTGTGTGTGTGAGTTTGTATTCTGTTTTGACTACCTTGCCTTGACCCCCTTGCAGTCCAAAAGGAACAGGACACAATCTGGGACTCCCACCTCTCTCTCTTTCTCTCACTCCTCCACAGAATTAACTCACTTCCTCTCTTATTCTCATTTCACAGGAAATAACCTATTGACTCCTCTGACTCTCTCCGTTTCTCCGTTTCTCTCTTTCTCTTCTTTTTTACACCCACAAAATACACTCTCACTCTGTCCTTTACTCTTTCTCCTCCTCTCTTCTTCTCTCTCCTTCTCTCTCTGTCGCTTGCTATCTCTCAAGCACACCTACAAACACGCACGCACACACACCAACATGCCCACGGGTAATGACACACACACGCGCACCTGCACCCTACACACACACACACACACACTCACAGATGTACTCTTACTTCCAGACGATTAAGTGTCCATGGTGAAGGAGGGGTTTCATGCCGCTCCGTTGTGCCCCCTGCTGGTTGCTGGCTGCAGTTACCTGCCAGGAACAGGTGTGGGATTCAATTAGAACAGCAGGCTCTCCGTGGCCAGGCCAGGTCTGTCAAGGGGCTACTGGGTCCTGTTCATTAGGCACCAAACGGAAGAAAACAGACTGAAACAGGGAGGGACTACCTGGACGTGTCCAATGAGAAAAGCTCATTTTTGGTTTCTGTTGCAACACTTTTTTGAACTATGTGTCCTAATGACCGTGACCCTGGGATAGGCAGGCTGTACATCACCTCCCCATAACCAGTATGTGGGATACTCTAGGACGCATTTCTCCAGACACTCTAACGTACATAGATAACCCAAGATCCCGACTCTAGAGGATGTCTCAAGAAAGGACTGTAGGAGAGACGTGGTCAGGTCTGGGCTGTGCCAGGCTGTGTCTTACATAACAGTCATATCAACCCATGGCCTCACATTACATCAACAACAAGACCACAAGCATTTTAGAAACACATACAGTCTCCATTGAGATATCTCTCATTACTCTCTACCCCTTTATGGTCAGAGTAGGATGATATGATTGCTCTATTATAATGCAGTATGTAATGACAGATTTTATATGAAGATAACCATTAGAAATACATTCCCCAGCAGTCCCTGGATTAAAATGATTTGCCCACAACGGCACACAGTATGATCTCAGCAAGCTGTCATTGCTTAGATGTACTTCTATATCACCCGTCAAAACTGTCATTATTATTCCCAACGAGGTAGTAAGGTACAGTATCTGTCATTTCAAAGGAGATTCTGTTCCTGTCATCATATTCAGGCTACAGCTTCATATTGACGAGAAACAGTCACTGTTGACATATTGTATTGTGTCGGGAACAACAGCTGATAAATTAATTTCCTATTATTTTTCATGGCAGTATTTTGCTGTAAAGTGTTTCCAATAGAAGATATATTGCCCGTTCCTACTTACACCCTATTCCCTATATAGTGCACTACTTTAGTGCACATTATAGGGAATAGAGTGCCATTCGGGATGCAACCCTGTGCACAGCAGATACAAGCATGAAGGTTGGTTGTTAATCCTTGATAAGGTAAGTTGTAACACAGTACAGTAGGTTTGGTTATACTGCCTAGTGGTGTGGCCCCATTAGACCATGACTGCTCTGATTGTGCCAGACCAGATTTCCAAGGCTCCTAAAAATGTATTTCATCTAATCTAACAATCTCAACTAATCCCAGAAGCTCAATATGACTCAGGCTAACCTGTTCTAGGCCGGACTAGGATAATACCTAGTGCAATCTTTAATACCCCATCCCTAATACCTCATATCCATCTCTAATACCTAATACCTAATTCATGTAGTGCTGGTCCTAATAATACTAGGCTGTGTGGTAGTGTGTGTTAGCAGGGTGTGGCTGCCTGGGAGGTTAGGCTGTCCATACAGAGAGAGAATAAACAGGAAGGGGGCATGCTGGCTGAAAGAACAGGTCAGAGTTAATGAAGCCTCCCAGGCAGGGTGTGGAGCAGAGCGGCTCCCTCTGTTTGTCTTTGTGTGTGTGTGTGTGTGTGTGTGTGTGTGTGTGTGTGTGTGTGTGCGTGTGCGTGTGCGTGTGTGTGCGTGCGTGTGAGTGAACCTCTCTCTCTCTTTCTTTTCTCTGGTCGGTGTGTGTCAGTGCCAGCTCAGTGTGACCGCCTGGGAGGCCAGTCCAGTGATGAGCCCCACTGACACCCGGCCCTGCCAGTCCACCCAACACCCAGCTAATTAGAATAAGCAGAGCCAGAGAGCCATGTTAGAGTTACTATCTGCAGACTGTAAAGGGACAGAGAGAATAACAGGACAAGACACATAGGATGGTGAGCCCTTTACTCTTTACTGCAATACCCTGGTATACAGTAATGCTGACTATGCTACTGTATAGTGTGAAGTGGTGCTGTTAATATATTACTGGGATCAATGATTTGTCCCATAAATACCTGTTAAACCTCTTGTGATTCACCGTACATAGAGAACCCAAATGGGCCAAGGAACCGAAAGGTTACTGGATCGAATCCCCGAGCTGACAAGGTAAAACTCTATTGTTCTGCCCCTGAGCAAGGCAGTTAACCCACTGTTTCCCAGGCGCTAAAGATGTGGATATCGATTAAGGCAGCCCCCTGCACCTTTCTGATTCAGAGAGGTTAGGTTAAATGTGCAAGACACAATTCAGTTGAATGCATTCAGTTGTACAGCTGACTAGGTTTCCCCTTGCCTTTCCCAATATGAAAGTCAGCATTGTGGATTAAAGGAAGCCCTTGACAATGCACTTCACCAGCCATTCATTTTTTATTACCTAGGACTCTGTAATCCAAGGCTGGTCTGTACGGTAGTCATGGACTCTTTTCAGATACAGACTCCCACCATAAACTTTTTGCTTGTTTTGGTTGTAAATGCAGGTCGTCCATTTGTCTGCTTGTCCGTCTGTGTGTCCTGTGTTGTTGTGTGCGTGACTAGAGACGACGGGACAGTAGCACGGCTGTGTTGGTCTGTCCTTTATCCTACCTTGAGGCAGGAGGATGTTCTGTCTTTGTTTATGGGTCAGCTATGCAGCGGCTTGTTCTGCATGCTCTTTATTTCTCTACTCCTCTTTACTTTCATGCTGTTGTTTGTTTGTTTTCATCCTCGTCACAGCTTTGTTCGTAGAATTCAGCCATTTATCCCTGAGCTAGTTTTCTTGTATATTTTATAGGATTGCAGGAAGTGTTATAAAATAGAGATGAAGGAAGAATACCTAACAAAGTCACTGTAAATGAGGACTACATTCAAATTACACATTGACCCTTGAGGGTTCCCCAAAACCAGTGGGCTGTACCAACGTAGATATTTTCAACTCGGGGGTGCCACTGCCTACGTTAATAACTCTAATAACTATGGGGCTCCCCAGCATGCTAGAACACCCCTGCTGGTGGAAACCATTCTTAGATCAACCACTGTAGCTCCTCGGCTGCTTGTTTTAACAATGGAGCATGACAGTCCCTTTGTGAAGCCCCTCTATTCAATGTGTGTTTGTTTACGCCCAGGCTTGATTTGAGTCGTGTTTTGACGTGAGATATTCATCCCTGCTGAGTCCCCTCAGACACAACAACAGTATCATCACTGAGGCACAGCACACAGCCACACACTTCTGAGAGACTAAAATTTCCCACTGGGCACAGACGCCAATTCAGCATCTATTCTACGTTGGTTCAATGTAATTGCATTGATATGACCTGGAAACAACATTGATTCAACCAGTGTGTGCCCAGTGTGTGCTCAGCCACACTCAAGGTCCTAAACGATATCTTAACCGCCATCGATAAGAAACATTACTGTGCAGCCGTGTTCATTGATCTGGCCAAGGCTTTCGACTCTGTCAATCATCACATCCTCATCGGCAGACTCGACAGCCTTGGTTTCTCAAATGATTGCCTCGCCTGGTTCACCAACTTCTTCTCTGATAGAGTTCAGTGTGTCAAATTGGAGGGTCTGCTGTCCGGACCTCTGGCAGTCTCTATGGGGGTGCCACAGGGTTCAATTCTTGGACCGACTCTCTTCTCTGTATACATCAATGAGGTCGCTCTTGCTGCTGGTGAGTCTCTGATCCACCTCTACGCAGACGACACCATTCTGTATACTTCTGGCCCTTCTTTGGACACTGTGTTAACAACCCTCCAGGCAAGCTTCAATGCCATACAACTCTCCTTCCGTGGCCTCCAATTGCTCTTAAATACAAGTAAAACTAAATGCATGCTCTTCAACCGATCGCTACCCGCACCTACCTGCCTGTCCAACATCACTACTCTGGACGGCTCTGATTTAGAATATGTGGACAACTCTCCTTCCAGACCCATATCAAATATCTCCAATCCAAAGTTAAATCTATAATTGGCTTCCTATTTCGCAACAAAGCATCCTTCACTCATGCTGCCAAACATACCCTTGTAAAACTGACCATCCTACCAATCCTCGACTTTGGCAAGGTCATTTACAAAATAGCCTCCAATACCCTACTCAACAAATTGGATGCAGTCTATCACAGTGCAATCCGTTTTGTCACCAAAGCCCCATATACTACCCACCATTGCGACCTGTATGCTCTCGTTGGCTGGCCCTCGCTTCATACTCGTCGCCAAACCCACTGTCATCTACAAGACCCTGCTAGGTAAAGTCCCCCCTTATCTCAGCTCGCTGGTCACCATAGCATCACCCACCTGTAGCACACGCTCCAGCAGGTATATCTCTCTAGTCACCCCCAAAACCAATTCTTTCTTTGGCCGCCTCTCCTTCCAGTTCTCTGCTGCTAATGACTGGAACGAACTACAAAAAGCACTGAAACTGGAAACACTTATCTCCCTCACTAGCTTTAAGCACCAACTGTCAGAGCAGCTCACAGATTACTGCACCTGTACATAGCCCACCTATATTTTAGCCCAAACAACTACCTCTTTCCCTACTGTATTTTATTTATTTATTTATTTTGCTCCTTTGCACCCCATTATTTTTATTTCTACTTTGCACATTCTTCCATTGCAAATCTACCATTCCAGTGTTTTACTTGCTATATTGTATTTACTTCGCCACCATGGCCTTTTTTTGCCTTTACCTCCCTTATCTCACCTCATTTGCTCACATCGTATATAGACTTGTTTATACTGTATTATTGACTGTATGTTTGTTTTACTCCATGTGTGACTCTGTGTTGTTGTATGTGTCGAACTGCTTTGCTTTATCTTGGCCAGGTCGCAATTGTAAATGAGAACTTGTTCTCAACTTGTCTACCTGGTTAAATAAAGGTGAAATAAATAAATAAATAAAAAGTGGGGAGAGAGAGAGGCATAGCATATTGATACTACTATTGTGACCAGCAAACATTTCCTCAAACCATAAAAAGAGAGGCAGGTAAAGGAATAAAAGCCATTTTCCCTAAACGTTCCTTCTCAGAAATGCTGCCGTCTCCTACGGTGTGCAGCATGTCCAAGGATGTAGCATCCTAAGGTTAGTTCCATCCTAGGGAATCTGGCAGCAATGTTTGTGTAAGTGCATGTGTGTGTGTGTGTTGACTGTGTCTAAACGCCCCTGTAGGGACCAGTTAGACCACGGATCCGTTCAGTCATAACGTGACCAGTGTGAGTTCCCTGTCCTCTGTTCTCAACACACTGACTGGCTGGGCTGCTGGGGCCTGGACACTTACATAACTGAGTATCCAGAGTTGACAGGGAGTCCTCTGTTCAGCTCTTTCATTCTGTACCTGTACTGTCCCTATACTGTAGCTGCAGTGTCCCTGTACTGTCCCTGTAGTGTCCCTGTAGTATCTCTGTAGTGTCCCTGTAGTATCTCTGTAGTGTCCCTGTAGTGTCTCCGTTGCTCTCACATCCACAGAGTCTCCTGTGATGTCACCGTGTGACCGTGCTGTTGATGCCAGCAGCTTTTTTCCATAGATACCTCTCCTCCTCCGCCCGGTTCCCCTCCCACCCCACCTGACAGTCCTCTGGTCCCAGGTTAGACACTATCTGGCTGAGAGAGAAAGTGCGTCAGCCAGCCAATTTACAGCAGTCCCCAGTGGGTGACCTCCAGTAGAGAGCTATGAGACAGGAAGGAGGGTAGGAGGTAGAATGTGTGTGTGTGTGTGTGCGTGTGTGTGCGTGTGTGTGTGTGTGTATGGATTGCAACAACAGAAGAAGGGGACCCTGGCCAGACTCTTATTTTCTACCCCAGACTTCATGGCATTACTCTTGACTGAGATCCAACCACCTGTACTGATACAACACTCTAAAACTCATACTGTTATTTCCTACCAAAGAGCAGGAATACTGAGCGTCTTACAGTATACATGCACAATAAAACCTTTAAGTAGGCCAAGATGAATCAGATGAAATACTATCTGGGCAGCAGCAGCTAGGAATCTACCATTTATCAGAACACTACAGGCAGCATTTAGGCCTCAATTCTGATATTTAGCAAATGAGCTTTTTGTATTCCTTCATTTTTGATCTGATAATGTATCTCACCTCATTCCCCTCGCTCTCACTCTCTCTCTCTCTCTCTGTTTCACTCTCTGTCTCTCACTCTCTGTCTCTCTCACTCTCTGTCTGTCTCTCTCTGTCTCTCTCACTCTCTCTCTGTCTCTCTCTCTGTCTCTCACTCTCTCTGTCTCTCACTCTCTCTGTCTCTCTCACTCTCTCTGTCTCTCTCACTCTCTCTGTCTGTCTCTCTCGCTCTCGCTCTCTCTGTCTGTCTCTCCCCCTGTCTTTCTCTCCCCCTGTCTTTCTCTCCCCCTGTCTTCTCTCCCTCTCTCTCTCCCTCTCTCTCTCTCTGTCTCTCTCTCACTCTCTCTCTCTCACTCTGTCTGTCTCTCTCTCTCTCTGTCTCTTTCTCTGTCTTTCTCTCTCTCTCACACACTGTCTCTGTCTCTCTCTCTGTCTTTCTCTCTCTGTCCTTCTCTCTCTCTCTCTGTCTCTCTCTCCCCCATTCTTTTGTTTTCTGTCTCCCTCTCCTCAAATCTCAAACGTATCTTATCTTGAACATCTCTCTGTCTCTTTCCCCACTATCCTCTCATCCCATCTTCTACCCCTTTCTTTGTCCCCACTCCTCTTCCGCATCTCCTCTCTCTTTCCGTTTCCCCTCATCATCTCCTTAATATACTCCTTTATCTTACATTGCTCCTTTTATATCCCTTCACTCCATCTCTCACACTCTCCATCTCTCTTTCCCTCCCACCCTCCCTTTCTCTCTCTATCGCTCTCTCTCTCTGTCTTTCTCTCTCTCTCTCTCCCTCCCTCTCTCACTCCCTCCTGCCCTCCCTCCCGCCCTACCTCACCCTCTCCCTCCCCATCTCTCTCTCCCTCCCTCCCTCCCTCCCTCCCTCACTCTCTCCCGCCCTCCCTCCCTCTCGCTCTCTCACCCTCTCCCTCCCCATCTCTTTCCCTCCCGCCCTCCCTCTCTCTCTCTCTCTCTCACCCTCTCCCTCCCCATCTCTCTCTCTTTCCCTCCCTCCTCTCTCCCTCTCTCTCACCCTCTCCCTCCCCCTCTCCCTCCCCATCTCTTTCCCTCCCGCCCCCTCTCTCTCTCTCTCTCACCCTCTCTCCCCCTCTCTCTCTCTTTCCCTCTCCCTCCCCTTTCTCTCTCCCTCCCTCCCCATCTCCCTCCCTCCCACCCTCCCTCCCTCTCTCTCTCTCACCCTCTCCCCCCCATCTCTCTCTCTTTCCCTCCCGCCCCTCCCCTCTCTCTCTCTCTCTCTCTCCCTCCCCCTCTCCCTCCCCATCTCCCGCCCTCCCTCTCTCTCTCACCCTCTCCCTCCCCATCTCTCTCTCTTTCCCTCCCCCCGCCCTCCCTCTCTCTCTCTCCCTCTCTCTCTCTCTCTCACCCTCTCCCTCCCCATCTCTCTCCCCCTCCCTCTCCCTCCCTCTCCCTCCCCTCTCTCTCTCTCTCTCTCTCTCTCTCTCTCTCTCTCTCACCCTCTCCCTCCCCATCTCTCTCCCTCCCTCCCCCTCCCTCCCTCTCTCTCTCTCACCCCTCTACCTCCCCATCTCTCCTCTCTCTCTCTCCCTCCCACCCTCCCGCCCTCCCTCCCTCTTCTCTCTCTCACCCTCTCCCTCCCCATCTCTCTCTCTTTCCACTCTCCTCCAGTCTTTGTGTGTCCGGGCACACTGCTGCGTGTACAGGCGGCCAGCTCGCTGCAGGAGGCAGAGCATCAGTCGGGGGCGTGGTGTAAGGACCCCCTGCAGTCAGGTGACCGGCTCTATGTCATGCCTTGGACTCCCTACCGCACCGACATGCTGTATGAGTACGCCTCCTGGGAGGACTTCAGACAGAACCGCGCCACTACCACCTACAAGTGAGCACCGCCTCTGCCCCCCCGCCAGTTCACATCAAATCATCCCTCTGCCTCTGCATTGATTTATTTGAATACTGTTGTAGATGGATGGTGAATGGCAGTGTGGGTTCCATGGGGTCCTGTGGTGATCTGTATACCACTGGTGGGGCACCTCAGGGGTCAGTGTGAAGTCCAATTAATTTAGTGAAATACATGTTTTTTCTTGTGCTCCATGGGATGTAGAAGTATGAGAACCACAGTTCTAATGTATTGTATGTGATCATACTGTTGGTCTCTTTGGACATGTGCTTATGAGCAGGTCATTGCCCAAAAGCTCATGGGTTATTGATTCTCCTGTCATATTCTGACCTCCCCTCCTATAGGTTGCCGAACCGTGTTGATGGCACAGGCTTCGTGGTATACGACGGCGCCGTGTTCTACAATAAGGAGCGCACACGCAACATGGTCAAGTATGACCTGCGCACACGCATCAAGAGCGGCGAGGCCATTATCGCCAACGCCAACTACCACGACACATCGCCCTACCGCTGGGGTGGGAAGAGCGATATCGACCTAGCAGTGGACGAGAACGGGCTGTGGGTCATCTACGCCACAGAGTCCAACAACGGACGACTGGTGGTCAGCCAGGTGGGTGGAGGAGAGGAGGATGGAGGGAATAGAAGAGAGAGGAGTATAACAGGATGATGGAGGGAATAGAAGAGAGAGGAGTATAACAGGGGGATGGAGGGAATTGAAGAGAGAGGAGTATAACAGGATGATGGAGGGAATAGAAGAGAGAGGAGTATAACAGGAGGATGGCGGGAATAGAAGAGAGAGGAGTATAACAGGATGATGGAGGGAATAGAAGAGAGAGGAGTATAACAGGATGATGGAGGGAATAGAAGAGAGAGGAGTATAACAGGGGGATGGAGGGAATAGAAGAGAGAGGAGTATAACAGGATGATGGAGGGAATAGAAGAGAGAGGAGTATAACAGGATGATGGAGGGAATAGAAGAGAGAGGAGTATAACAGGGGGATGGAGGGAATAGAAGAGAGAGGAGTATAACAGGGGGTGGAGGGAATAGAAGAGAGAGGAGTATAACAGGGGGATGGAGGGAATAGAAGAGAGAGGAGTATAACAGGGGGATGGAGGGAATAGAAGAGAGAGGAGTATAACAGGGGGATGGAGGGAATAGAAGAGAGAGGAGTATAACAGGATGATGGAGGGAATAGAAGAGAGAGGAGTATAACAGGGGGGTGGAGGGAATAGAAGAGAGAGGAGTATAACAGGATGAATGGACATTTCTAAGCTCAACTAAAATTTATTTATTTCATAAATACACTTTCTTGTGTTTATCCCCGTAACACCAGGATTGAGCGTTTAAGAATGGGTGATATTCTGTAGTTTGAGATATATTTATGGTTACCATCACCCCCCCTCTCCTCCCAGGTGAACCCGTACACCCTGCGCTTCGAGGGCACCTGGGAGACCAGCTTCGACAAGAGGCTGGCTTCCAACGCCTTCATGGCGTGCGGCGTGCTCTACGCCGTGCGCAGTGTCTATCAGGACGACGACAGCGAGGCCGGCGGGGATCTGATCCTTTACGCCTACAACACGAACCGTGCCCGGGATGGAGGAATCCCCTTCCCTAAACCAGACGTCTCCTCTGTGGACTATAACCCCAGAGACAACCAGCTCTACATCTGGAACAACTATAATGTTCTGAGATACCCGCTGGAGTTCGGACCACCGGACCCCACCACTGGTGAGTCCTGAGATGTGTGTGTACAGTGGACCTTTATTTCTTGTATAATTTGTCCATTGATGTCAGTTGTAGTGGGATATTTGCACAAATGCAAACCACCACCTGTTCGCCCTCTTGTACGTACCTTGCTTTTTCAGATGAATTATCCATTGTGTTTTGGGTGAATATTTGAGAGAGAGAGAGAGAGAGAGAGAGAGAGAGAGAGAGAGAGAGAGAGAGAGAGAGAGAGAGAGAGAGAGAGAGAGAGAGAGAGAGAGAGAGAGAGAGAGAGAGAGAGAGAGAGAGAGAGAGAGAGAGAGAGAGAGAGAGAGAGAGAGAGAGAGAGAGAGAGAGAGAGAGAGAGAGAGAGAGAGAGAGAGAGAGAGAGAGAGAGAGAGAGAGAGAGAGAGAGAGAGAGAGAGAGAGAGAGAGAGAGAGAGAGAGAGAGAGAGAGAGAGAGAGAGAGAGAGAGAGAGAGAGAGAGAGAGAGAGAGAGAGAGAGAGAGAGAGAGAGAGAGATGACTTCTGTCATATACATTTGATCAATAATTGACATTCTCCTTTCTTCTTGCCGTGCACGCTCCCTCCCATCTCCAGGGGTAGTGATAGGAACACTGAAAGAGTAATATAGAGATATATTAAAGAACCCTCCCCTCTCCAGGGGTAGTGATAGGAACACTGAAAGAGTAATATAGAGATATATTAAAGTAGTTTGCCATGCAGGCTCCCTCCCCTCTCCAGGGGTAGTGATAGGAACACTGAAAGAGTAATATAGAGATATATTAAAGTAGTTTGCCGTGCACGCTCCCTCCCCTCTCCATAGGAACACTGAAAGAGTAATATAGAGATATATTAAAGTAGTTTGCCATGCACGCTCCCTCCCCTCTCCATAGGAACACTGAAAGAGTAATATATAGATATATTAAAGTAGTTTGCCATGCAGGCCCCCTCCCATCTCCAGGGGTAGTGATAGGAACACTGAAAGAGTAATATAGAGATATATTAAAGTAGTTTGCGCACGTCCCCTCTCCATAGGAACACTGAAAGAGTAATATAGAGATATATTAAAGTAGTTTGCCGTGCAGGCTCCCTCCCCTCTCCAGGGGTAGTGATAGGAACACTGAAAGAGTAATATAGAGATATATTAAAGTAGTTTGCCCACATCCCTCTCCTCTCCAGGGGTAGTGATAGGAACACTGAAAGAGTAATATATAGATATATTAAAGACTATAGTTTGCCATGCAGGCCCCCTCCCCTCTCCATAGGAACACTGAAAGAGTAATATATAGATATATTAATAGTTTGCCTGAGATCCCTCCCCTCTCCAGGGGTAGTGATAGGAACACTGAAAGAGTAATATAGAGATATATTAAAGTAGTTTGCCGTGACCTTTATCCCTCCCATCTCCAGGGGTAGTGATAGGAACACTGAAAGAGTAATATAGAGATATATTAAAGTAGTTTGCCGTGATGTCAGTCCCTCCCATCTCCAGGGGATGATAGGAACACTGAAAGAGTAATATAGAGATATATTAAAGTAGTTTGCCGTGCACGCTCCCTCCCCTCTCCATAGGAACACTGAAAGAGTAATATAGAGATATATTAAAGTAGTTTGTGTCCCTCCCATCTCCAGGGGTAGTGATAGGAACACTGAAAGAGTAATATAGAGATATATTAAAGTAGTTTGCCATGCAGGCCCCCTCCCATCTCCAGGGGTAGTGATAGGAACACTGAAAGAGTAATATAGAGATATATTAAAGTAGTTTGCCGTGCACGCTCCCTCCCCTCTCCATAGGAACACTGAAAGAGTAATATAGAGATATATTAAAGTAGTTTGCCATGCAGGCCCCCTCCCATCTCCAGGGGTAGTGATAGGAACACTGAAAGAGTAATATATAGATATATTAAAGTAGTTTGCCGTGCACGCTCCCTCCCATCTCCATAGGAACACTGAAAGAGTAATATATAGATATATTAAAGTAGTTTGCCATGCACGCTCCCTCCCCTCTCCATAGGAACACTGAAAGAGTAATATATAGATATATTAAAGTAGTTTGCCGTGCACGCTCCCTCCCCTCTCCATAGGAACACTGAAAGAGTAATATATAGATATATTAAAGTAGTTTGCCATGCAGGCCCCCTCCCATCTCCAGGGGTAGTGATAGGAACACTGAAAGAGTAATATAGAGATATATTAAAGTAGTTTGCCGTGCAGGCTCCCTCCCCTCTCCATAGGAACACTGAAAGAGTAATATAGAGATATATTAAAGTAGTTTGCCATGCAGGCCCCTCCCATCTCCAGGGGTAGTGATAGGAACACTGAAAGAGTAATATAGAGATATATTAAAGTAGCTTGCCGTGCACGCTCCCTCCCCTCTCCAGGGGTAGTGATAGGAACACTGAAAGAGTAATATAGAGATATATTAAAGTAGTTTGCCGTGCACGCTCCCTCTCCTCTCCAGGGGTAGTGATAGGAACACTGAAAGAGTAATATAGAGATATATTAAAGTAGTTTGCCGTGCACGCTCCCTCCCCTCTCCATAGGAACACTGAAAGAGTAATATATAGATATATTAAAGTAGTTTGCCGTGCAGGCTCCCTCCCCTCTCCATAGGAACACTGAAAGAGTAATATATAGATATATTAAAGTAGTTTGCCGTGCACGCTCCCTCCCCTCTCCAGGGGTAGTGATAGGAACACTGAAAGAGTAATATATAGATATATTAAAGTAGTTTGCCGTGCACGCTCCCTCCCATCTCCAGGGGTAGTGATAGGAACACTGAAAGAGTAATATATAGATATATTAAAGTAGTTTGCCGTGCACGCCCCCTCCCATCTCCAGGGGTAGTGATAGGAACACTGAAAGAGTAATATATAGATATATTAAAGTAGTTTGCCGTGCAGGCCCTCCCATCTCCATAGGAACACTGAAAGAGTAATATATAGATATATTAAAGTAGTTTGCCATGCACGCTCCCTCCCCTCTCCATAGGAACACTGAAAGAGTAATATATAGATATATTAAAGTAGTTTGCCGTGCAGGCCCCCTCCCATCTCCAGGGGTAGTGATAGGAACACTGAAAGAGTAATATAGAGATATATTAAAGTAGTTTGCCGTGCAGCTCCCCTCCCCTCTCCATAGGAACACTGAAAGAGTAATATAGAGATATATTAAAGTAGTTTGCCGTGCACTCTCCTCCCCTCTCCATAGGAACACTGAAAGAGTAATATATAGATATATTAAAGTAGTTTCCCAGGCCCCCTCCCTCTCCAGGGGTAGTGATAGGAACACTGAAAGAGTAATATAGAGATATATTAAAGTAGTTTGCCGTGCTCCCTCCCCTCTCCAGGAACACTGAAAGAGTAATATAGAGATATATTAAAGTAGTTTGCCCTCCCCTCTCCAGGGGTAGTGATAGGAACACTGAAAGAGTAATATAGAGATATATTAAAGTAGTTTGCCGTGCACGCTCCCTCCCCTCTCCAGGGGTAGTGATAGGAACACTGAAAGAGTAATATAGAGATATATTAAAGTAGTTTGCCATGCAGGCCCCCTCCCCTCTCCAGGGGTAGTGATAGGAACACTGAAAGAGTAATATAGAGATATATTAAAGTAGTTTGCCGTGCACGCTCCTCCCTCTCCTCCTGAAAGAGTAATATAGAGTAGTGCTCCTCCCCTCTCCATAGGAACACTGAAAGAGTAATATAGAGATATATTAAAGTAGTTTGCCATGCAGGCCCCCTCCCCTCTCCAGGGGTAGTGATAGGAACACTGAAAGAGTAATATATAGATATATTAAAGTAGTTTGCCGTGCACGCTCCCTCCCCTCTCCATAGGAACACTGAAAGAGTAATCTAAAGTAGTTTGGTGCAGCTCCCTCCCCTCTCCATAGGAACACTGAAAGAGTAATATAGAGATATATTAAAGTAGTTTGCCATGCAGGCCCCTCCCCTCTCCAGGGGTAGTGATAGGAACACTGAAAGAGTAATATAGAGATATATTAAAGTAGTTTGCCGTGCACGCCCCTCCCTCTCCAGGGGTAGTGATAGGAACACTGAAAGAGTAATATAGAGATATATTAAAGTAGTTTGCCATGCAGGCCCCTCCCTCTCCAGGGGTAGTGATAGGAACACTGAAAGAGTAATATAGAGATATATTAAAGTAGTTTGCCATGCAGGCTCCCTCCCCTCTCCAGGGGTAGTGATAGGAACACTGAAAGAGTAATATAGAGATATATTAAAGTAGTTTGCCGTGCACGCTCCCTCCCCTCTCCAGGGGTAGTGATAGGAACACTGAAAGAGTAATATAGAGATATATTAAAGTAGTTTGCCGTGCAGGCTCCCTCCCATCTCCATAGGAACACTGAAAGAGTAATATAGAGATATATTAAAGTAGTTTGCCATGCACGCTCCCTCCCCTCTCCAGGGGTAGTGATAGGAACACTGAAAGAGTAATATAGAGATATATTAATGTAGTTTGCCGTGCACGCCCCCTCCCCTCTCCATAGGAACACTGAAAGAGTAATATAGAGATATATTAAAGTAGTTTGCCGTGCAGGCCCCCTCCCCTCTCCAGGGGTAGTGATAGGAACACTGAAAGAGTAATATAGAGATATATTAAAGTAGTTTGCCATGCAGGCTCCCTCCCCTCTCCAGGGGTAGTGATAGGAACACTGAAATAGTAATATATAGATATATTAAAGTAGTTTGTGCCGTAATTATTATCCGGAGAACTTTTGAACTCAACTTCTGAGAGATGTAACATTTCCGTGCCTTTCTCTCTTTTATTCATGCTCTGGTTTTGTCTCGGTCTTTCTCTATTCCCCTCTCACCGCTTTCATTCCATCTCTTTTCTTTTATTTCCCTTTTTTTGACTCTCACTTTCGCTTTCCCTATTTATATCTTTGACTTTATTTTGACTTTATTTTGTCATCCTCAGTGATTTTATTTATACATGTGCTTTATTATGTGTTTTAAAACTAAACTAAATTACCCCCCCCCCCCCCTGTCTCTCTCTCTTCAGGCCCTCTGACGACCACTCAGGTGACCAGCACCACTCCAGCCCGACCTTTCACCTCCAGTTCTAGCCCTGCTACCACCCGCCCCCTGGCCCCCACCTCTCACCCCATTGGCGCTATCAACAAGGGCCCTGACCTGCGGCCAATCACAGCCACCGTACCAGTCACCAGGCGGCCTCCCCGCCCAGCCATCCAGGGCCCGGAGCCCCAGGTGTGTGAGTCCAGAGTGGCCAGAGGGGTGCAGTGGCCCTCCACCCAGAGAGGAGAGACTGTGGACCGCCCCTGTCCTAAAGGATCACTAGGTGGGGACTGACTATTACCGTGTTTCCTGTATGTAAGGGTGTGTTTTTATTTGAGTTGGGGGTGTGGTTGTGCGTGCATGTGTGTCTGTGGTTTTTGTTAGTTTTTTTGTAGGCGCTCAAGTACACGTATGAATATACATACATGTGTGTGTGTTTTCTTCATTTGTGTGTACTTCTGTGTGTGTGCGTGCACGTGTGTGTTTCCCAGTGTGTCTCTGTTTCAGTCTGTGTGTGTGTGTGTTTTCCAGTGTGTCTCTGTTTCTGTGTGTGTGTGTGTGTGTGTGTGTGTGTGTGTGTGTGTGTGTGTGTGTGTGTGTGTTGTGTGTGTGTGTGTGTGTGTGTGTGTGTGTTTTCCAGTGTGTTTTTCCCCTGGCTGGCTGTGTTGTCTCCCCCTCTCCTCTCCTGTCCCACTGTTAGTCTCAGCAGCAGGCTGGGTCCCAGAGGATTCCCTCTACATGAAAGCCTGTCCTTCTCTCCTCTCCTCTCCAAATGAAAGAGTCGTCTCATAGCGAAACAGGGATAGCCAAGTGAAAGTGTGGAATAATGAAATGAAAGACTGAACAAAACAGGATACACCTCCCTTCATGCTAGCTGCTATAACTCCAAACATGCAAGCATCAAATAGCCCTCTCGAGTTCCAGAAAAGAATAGAATATCTACCACCACTCCCCCCTCCATCTCTTCTTGCTTTTCTGTGTTCCCTCTCTCTCTCTCTCTCTCTCTCTCTCTCTCTCTCTCTCTCTCTCTCTCTCTCTCTCTCTCTCTCTCTCTCTCTCGCATCTCTGACAACAACAGTAACGCTAAATTAGCAGCTGGCTTAATTGCCATGTCTTGGCAGAGATTTCAAACCCAATCTGCGCTAGATGGAGGAGAGCAGGGAGCGGGGGGGGGGGGGTACTTCTGCTCTGATTCCTCCACTGTTGTGTTGTCTCTGTCTTTTCCCTTCTTCTGTCTCCCTTTCTCCCTCTCTTCTCTCTCTGTCTTCCCACCTCTCTCTCTCTTCTCCCCTCTCTCCCTCTCTCTTCTCCCTTCTTCTGTCTCCCTTTCTCCCTCTCTTCTCTCTCTGTCTTCCCACCTCTCTCTCTCTTCTCCCCTCTCTCCCTCTCTCTCTTCTCCCTTCTTCTGTCTCCCTTTCTCCCTCTCTTCCCACCTCTCTCTCTCCTTCCTCTCTCTTCACCACCTCTCTCTGTTCTCCCCTCTCTCCCTCTCTCTTCTCCCTTCTTCTGTCTCCCTCTCTTCTCCCTCTCTCTTCCCACCTCTCTCTCTCCTCCCTCTCTCTTCCCACCTCTCTCTCTCTTCTCCCCTCTCTCCCTCTCTCTTCTCCCTTCTTCTGTCTCCCTTTCTCCCTCTCTTCTCCCTCTCTCTTCCCACCTCTCTCTCTCCTCCCTCTCTCTTCCCACCTCTCTCTCTCTTCTCCCCTCTCTCCCTCTCTCTTCTCCCTTCTTCTGTCTCCCTCTGTCCCTCTCTTCTCCCTCTCTCCTTCTCTTCTGTTGTTCCCTGTATGGAGCTATTTGTGTAGTGGCAGTGGAAAGACCCTTCCTTGGTTGATCCCAGTGTGTTGTCCTCTCTCTGAACTCTCCTAACTAAACAGAAAACTTAGCTGAAAACGAGGGGTGGCGGGAGGTCCCTCCCTTAAGGTGTTATTCTTGCAGATGAGAGACGATGCCTGATGGCGCCGTCTTGTGTGTGTGAGTGGAGCGGTATGTGTGTGTGTGTGTGGGGGGGGGGCTGTGTGTGTGAGTGGAGAGGTATGTGTGGGGGGGGGGCTGTGTGTGTGAGTATAGCGCACGTTTGTGTGAATTTGTGTTCCTTTAAAGCCCTTCCTTTAATGTTCTTATAGCCAACTCATTTGAAAGCCTACCCCTCCCTTCTCGTTCTTTCTCTTTCTGTCCTACACTCCATTATTTAACCTTTCAACTTCTGCCCCATTTTCTCTCACACACTTCCTTCTCCCTCCTCCCTCTATTTTCTCTCCGCCGAACCACTCAAAGTATAGCATATTTAAAGTTCATTTCATTTACTCTTTTTTTATCTGTCGTACTCTTTGCCCTGTTCCTTTTCTCTTTAAAATTCATTTCTCTATAATTACCCAATACCTAATGCTTATTATCTCTCCATCACTCTCTTCCTCCCTCCATCCCTCTCTTCCTCCCTCCATCCCTCTCTTCCTCCCTCCATCCCTCTCTTCCTCCCTCCATCCCTCTCTTCCTCCCTCCATCCCTCTCTTCCTCCCTCCATCCCTCTCTTCCTCCCTCCATCCCTCTCTTCCTCCCTCCATCCCTCTCTTCCTCCCTCCATCCCTTCCTCCCTCCATCCCTTCCTCTCTCCATCCCTCTCTTCCTCCCTACATCCCTCTCTTCCTCCCTCCATCCCTCTCTTCCTCCCTCCATCCCTCTCTTCCGCCCTCCATCCCTTCCTCCCTCCATCCCTCTCTTCCGCCCTCCATCCCTCCCTTCCTCCCTCCATCCCTCTCTTCCTCCCTCCATCCCTCTCTTCCTCCCTCCATCCCTCTCTTCCTCCCTCCATCCCTCTCTTCCTCCCTCCATCCCTCTCTTCCTCCCTCCATCCCTCTCTTCCTCCCTCCATCCCTTCCTCACTCCATCCCTCTCTTCCTCCCTCCATCCCTCTCTTCCTCCCTCCATCCCTCTCTTCCTCCCTCCATCCCTCTCTTCCTCCCTCCATCCCTCTTTTCCTCCCTCCATCCCTCTCTTCCTCCCTCCATCCCTCTTTTCCTCCCTCCATCCCTCTCTTCCTCCCTCCATCCCTCTCTTCCTCCCTCCATCCCTCTCTTCCTCCCTCCATCCCTCTTTTCCTCCCTCCATCCCTCTCTTCCTCCCTCCATCCCTTCCTCCCTGGCCCTCCCAGGCATCGCCTCGTTCCAGTGCTTGGCGGCTCCGGTCATGTGGAACCCTCGGGGCCCTGACCTCAGTAACTGCACCTCTCCCTGGGTCAACCAGGTAGCCCAGAAGGTAAGACCTCCACCTCTACTAGTCCCTCTGTTGGGGGCCTCTGGCCCTGCCTCTGGCCCTGTGTGTCTGTGTCCATATGCACACTGCCATTAGCATGTCTCCAAGGCTTTCCTGATTAAAACCCATCACCATCATATCACCAAGGTTTTCACTCATTATAATGACTCATTTCAACTAGACCCATATTCAAATGCATCCACTCTTCATCCTCCACTTTCTATAGTTAGTCATTTACCATATGGAAGGCCATTAATGTCAAGATGATTTTATTGAGTTTGTTTAAAGTATATTTAAAGATAATTGAATTACAACTATTTTTATTGAGTATATTTAAAGATAATTGAGTTACAACTATTTTATTGAGTGTATTTAAAGTGTATTTTTATAAAAAACGTGAGTCTACTTCGCACCCTCAACTTACCACTCTCAACCATCAGCAACCAACCAACACACAACCAACCAACACACACTCCTCTGTGTAGTACCCAGTGGTGGAAATGTGTGTCTCTGTGTAGATAAAGAGTGGTGAGAATGCTGCCAACATTGCTGGGGAGTTGGTGAACCACACACGGGGGCGGATCCACGCTGGTGATGTCAGCTCGTCAGTGCGTCTGATGGAACAGCTGCTGGACATACTGGATGCCCAGCTTCAGGCCCTGCGGCCCGGCAACAAGGAGTCAGCCGCACGCAACTACAACAAGGTAGAAGACACACACGTGCAAACACACACCACACACACACCACACACCACACACACACACACACACACACACACACAGATAGATGTACACACACACAAAGTTGTACAAACACACACTCACACATAGACACATTCACACACACTCACAGACAAACTGAACTGGGTGTTTAAAAATGCACGCTAACAGACCCATAGTGTGTAACATCCCTCTAGACTTGCAGTTTGCCATTGTTTTGGTGTTACAGTACCCTATAGAAGTGTACTGTAACACTATTGTCCTCCCTCCTCTCAGCTCCAGAAGAGAGAGAGGACCTGTCGGGCTTACATCCAGGTAACCTTCCCCTTTAATCCCCACACTTTAAATGGACAATATCTTCTAGCCTACCAGTGTACTGACTACTGAGAATAATGTGGGAAAGATAACCTCTAGCCTGTAGTAGACGTATGTGTGTACTGTATAGGATTTCATCATTCTAGTTGCAGGTGGAGCACGGTGCAGCGGTGTGTGTGTGTATGTACGTATGCGTGTGTGTAAGCATGCTGCGTGTGTGCGTGTGCGTGTGTGTGTGTGTGCGTGTGCGTGTGTGTGTGTGTGTAAGCATGCTGTGTGTGTGCGTGTACGTGTGCATGTGTCTGCATGCTGCGAGTGTGTGTGTTGTGTGTGTGTGTAAGCATGCTGTGTGTGTGCGTGTACGTGTGCATGTGTCTGCATGCTGCGAACGTGTGTGTGTGTGTAAGCATGCTGTGTGTGTGCGTGTATGTATGCATGTGTCTGCATGCTGCGATCGTGTGTGTGTGCGCTGTATGGCTGATATCTCTCTGCATGCCTGAAATGTGTCTGTAATATTTCCTCAGGCTGCTGCTTTCTTTGTAGTTTTTCCTCATGTTCATAGTATCTCTCTGAAATGTGGGCGGAGTAATAGAAGCAGTAATAATGTTTCTGTGACATAACTCAGCTAGGTTTCACTGTAATGTTACTATAGTGATATACGTTGCTATATGAACCTTGGCTGTGTACTGTTCAGTACAGTATGATATCTCTGGCTATGTGTAAGGGGTCATTTGATAGTATGTGTGTGATATCATAGCATGTATGATGTATCCCTACATATGAATGATTTCTGTCATCCTGCAGCATATGTGTTCCTTAACCTGTCTGTTGTGGAACAAAATACATACACATCTGCAGGGGTGTACGATCTATGCAAAGTCTGCTGTGTTGTAGTGTGTCACTAGAGCGCCCTTGTTTAGCATTGGTTGTACTGTAGCTTATGAAGCAACACAGATGTAATACAGTATATGGTCAATATAAATAATTAGAATGGTTTTAATAGGTTTAGTGTAAGGGGAAATGTATGGTGATGTATGGTAAGGGGAAGGGGAAATGTATGGTAAGGGGAAGGGGAAATGTATGATAATGTATGGTAAGGGGAGGGGAAATGTATGGTAATGTGTGGTAAGGGGAAGGGGAAATGTATGGTAATATATGGTAATGTGTGGTAAGGGGAAGGGGAAATGTATGGTAATGTATGGTAAGGAGAAGGGGAAATGTATGGTAATGTATGGTAAGGGGAAGGGGAAATGTATGGTAATGTATGGTAAGGGGAAGGGGAAATGTATGGTGAAGAATGGTAAGGGGAAGGGGAAATGTATGATAATGTATGGTGATGTATGGGAAGGGGAAATGTATGGTAATGTGTGGTATGGGGAAGGGGAAATGTATGGTGATGTATGGTAAGGTGAAATGTATGGTGATATATGGTAAGGGGAAGGGGAAATGTATGGTAATGTATAGTAAGGGGAAGGGGAAATGTATGGTAAGGGGAAATGTATGGTGATATATGGTAAGGGGAAATGTATGGTAATGTATGGTAAGGGGAAGGGGTAATGTATGGTAAAGGGAGGGGAAATGTATGGTAATGTATGGTAAGGGGAGGGGAAATGTATGGTAATATATGGTAATGTATGGTGATGTATGGTAAGGGGAAATGTATGGTGATGTATGGTAAGGGGAAGGGGAAATGTATGGTGATGTATGGTAAGGGGAAGGGGAAATGTATGGTAATATATGGTAAGGCGAAGGGGAAATGTATGGTAATGTATGGTAAGGGGAAGGGGAAATGTATGGTGATGTATGGTAAGGGGAAGGGGAAATGTATGGTGATGTATGGTAATGTGTGGGAAGGGGAAGGGGAAATGTATGGTAAGGGGAGGGGAAATGTATGGTAAGGGGAAGGGGAAATGTATGGTGATGTATGGTAAGGGGAAGGGGAAATGTATGGGAAGGGGAAGGGGAAATGTATGGTAAGAGGAAGGGGAAATGTATGGTGATGTATGGTAAGGGGAATCAATGAATCAAACATACAGGCCTGTATAGTACAAGAGAATCACACAATGAATCAAACATGCAGGTCTATATAGTCCAAGAGAATCACATGATGAATCAAACATACAGGCCTGTATAGTAAAGAGAATCACAAGATGAATCAAACGTACAGGTCTATATAGTATAAGAGAATTACATGGTGAATCAAACATACAGGCAGGTATAGTATAAGAGAATCACATGGTGAAACAAACATACAGGCCTCTGTCATAAATTGGATAACAGGTCAAACGTCTACTATAAGAGTAGAGCAGCAGAAAATGTAATGTACAGCAGTAGCATGTGTAATGTAATGTACAGCAGTAGCATGTGTAATGTAATGTACAGCAGTAGCATGTGTAATGTAATGTACAGCAGTAGCATGTGTAATGTAATGTACAGCAGTAGCATGTGTAATGTAATGTACAGCAGTAGCATGTGTAATGTAATGCAGTGTAATACAGTAGTGTGAACATTAGCACCCCCTCTGCGTTGCCAGGCGGTAGTGCAGACAGTGGACAACCTGCTGCGTACAGAGGCTCTGGAGTCGTGGCAGGACATGAACACTACGGAGCAGGCCCACACCGCCACCATGCTATTGGACGTCCTGGAGAAAGGAGCCTTCCTATTGGCCAACAACATGTACGGCAACCGTTTCACCGACCGGGCCCCCAATATCGGTAAGAAATAGGGGGAAATGGAAGCAGAGGGGGGCATGCATGTGTGTGATTAGTAATTGTAATTAGTAGCAATAGTAATTCCAGTAGATGGATAGGTGTAGAGCAGGGCATGCTCAATATCCTGGAAAAGCAGAACAACTCTAACCATTTGTTCCCATGTGCCTGTGTGTGTATCTTAGATCTGGAGGTGCACGTGTTGAACACAGAGATGGACCTTCAGGACCTGTCCTTTCCTCAGAACTACGTGAGCGACAGCACCATCCAGCTCTCCGCCTCCACCATCAAACAGTACAGCCGCAATGGTCAGTAACCTTATCACGGTCATCACATCACAGTCAAACCCTACAGAGCTCCCGTTCACTTCATGACCTGAGTTATGGGCTCAGGGATCTCCCGTTCACTTCATGACCTGATATATGGGCTCAGGGATCTCCCGTTCACTTCATGACCTGATATATGGGCTCAGGGATCTCCCGTTCACTTCATGACCTGAGATATGGGCTCAGGGATCTCCCGTTCACTTCATGACCTGAGATATGGGCTCAGGGATCTCCCGTTCACTTCATGACCTGAGATATGGGCTCAGGGATCTCCCGTTCACTTCATGACCTGAGATATGGGCTCAGGGATCTCCCGTTCACTCCATGACCTGAGATATGGGCTCGGGATCTCCCGTTCACTCCATGACCTGAGTTATGGGCTCAGGGATCTCCTGTTCACTTCATGACCTGAGATATGGGCTCAGGGATCTCCCGTTCACTTCATGACCTGAGATATGGGCTCAGGGATCTGACCTGAGATATGGGCCAGGGTTCACTTCATGACCTGAGATATGGGCTCAGGGATCTCCCGTTCACTTCATGACCTGAGATATGGGCTCAGGGATCTCCCGTTCACTTCATGACCTGAGATATGGGCTCAGGGATCTCCCGTTCACTCCATGACCTGAGATATGGGCTCGGGATCTCCCGTTTACTTCATGACCTGAGTTATGGGCTCAGGGATCTCCTGTTCACTTCATGACCTGAGTTATGGGCTCAGGGATCTGACCCCAGGGTTCACTTCATGACCTGAGATATGGGCTCAGGGATCTCCCGTTCACTTCATGACCTGAGTTATGGGCTCAGGGATCTCCCGTTCACTTCATGACCTGAGATATGGGCTCAGGGATCTCCCGTTCACTTCATGACCTGAGATATGGGCTCAGGGATCTCCCGTTCACTTCATGACCTGAGATATGGGCTCGGGATCTCCCGTTCACTTCATGACCTGAGTTATGGGCTCAGGGATCTCCTGTTCACTTCATGACCTGAGTTATGGGCTCAGGGATCTCTCAGTCAATGTTTACATTTGCATTTTCATGCGAGTCTAAAGTAATCTGCATGCAGTTGACCAAGTTATTGTTTCATAATAACAGGCCAATCAGATTAATAAAAGCGCTGAGACCATTTCTTCCTTGATGGTTTCCTAACAACACTCCTAATAGAATAGCTGGAGAGGCGTGTAGATGACTATCACCCACAGCCTGACAGAGCAATCTCAGCTCTCGCTCTCTCTCTCTCTCCCTTGCTCCGTCTCTCCACCATTTTATACCCCTCTCTCATCTCTTCTCCCGTTTCAAGCCCCCCTCCTCCCCATCTCCCTCCCTCCATTCCTCTTCTCCCTCCCTCCATCCCTCCCTCTCCCCCTGCTCTGTTTTCTGTCAGCGCTCGGCTCTGCAGTGGGAACCAGATTAGAATGATTGAAACAAACGCACATGAAAAATTCATATGGAATAATAGGAGATCTGTGAATGCTTGAGGGATGAATGTTCCATTGCCCTCCACATTAAATCTCCCCTCTTTCCCACCAGTCAAAATGAAACGGTTCTTACCATCATTCTAACCTTCACTAACTCTCTCTCTCTCTCTCTCTCTCCCTCTGTCACTCTGCCTCTATCCCCTTCCTCCTTTCCCCCTTTCCCCCTGTCCTCTCTCGCTATTTCTTCTCTCTCTCTCTCCTTCCCCCCTTCCCTCTCCTTTACCTCTTTATGTTCTATCTCTCTCTGACTCCCTCTCCATCCCCCCTTCCCCTCTTTATGTTCTATTTCTCTCTCTGACTCTCTCTCCATCCCCCCTTCCCCTCTTTATGTTCTATCTCTCTCTCTTACTATCTCTCCATCCCCCTTCCCCTCTTTATGTTCTATTTCTCTCTCTGACTCTCTCTCCATCCCCCCTTCCCCTCTTTATGTTCTATCTCTCTCTCTTACTATCTCTCCATCCCCCTTCCCCTCTTTATGTTCTATCTCTCTCTCTTACTCTTTCTCCTTCCCCTCTTTATGTTATATCTCTCTCTAAGACTCTCTCTCCATCCCCCATTCCCCTCTTTATGTTCTATCTCTCTCTCTGACTCTCTCCATTGCCCCTTCCCCTCTTTATGTTCTATCTCTCTCTCTGACTCTCTCTCCATCCCCCTTCCCCTCTTTATGTTCTATCTCTCTCTCTGACTCTCTCTCCTTCCCCCTTCCCCTCTTTATGTTCTATCTCTCTCTCTGACTCTCTCTCCTTCCCCCTTCCCCTCTTTATGTTCTATCTCTCTCTCTGACTCTCTCTCCTTCCCCCTTCCCTTTCCTTTACCTCTTTCTTTTCTCTCTCTCTCTGTCTGGCTCTCTCTCCTTATTATGCTCCCTTCACACACTATTTTGGTTTCTTTTTTCTCTTTTTCGTTTCCCTCTCTCATTTCCCCTCTCTATCTCTCTCTCTTCTTCTTTCTCCCGCTCCCCGTCTCTCTCTCTGACCCTTTCGCTCTCTACCCGTCTCTCCCCGTCTCTCCCCCTCCAGGCCAAGTCAAGGTAGTGTTTGTTCTTTATAAGAACTTGGGCTCCTTCCTGTCTACGGAGAACGCCACGGTGAAGATGGAGCTGGAGGCGGCACCGGGGGAGCGAGGCTTGGCGGTCAACTCCCACGTCATCGCCGCCTCCATCAATAAAGAGTCCAGCAGAGTGTTCCTCACTGAGCCGGTGGTGTTCACACTCAAACACTTACAGGTATACACTTACAGATCCATTTAATGTCATACGCTTCCATACTTACAGAACGGCTCACAATAATGGCTGGAACATAGAGCATGGAATGGCATCAAATGCATGAAAACCATGTGTTTGATACCATTCCACTCATTTTTACCTTTATTTAAAAAATCTCTCTGGGACGGAGATTTGTCTTCCAACAAGACAATGATCCAAAACATAAAGCAAAATCTACAATGGAATGGTTCAAAAATAAACATATCCAGGTGTTAGAATGGCCAAGTCAAAGTCCAGACCTGAATCCAATCGAGAATCTGTGGAAAGAACTGAAAACTGCTGTTCACAAATGCTCTCCATCCAACCTCACTGAGCTCGAGCTGTTTTGCAAGGAGGAATGGGAAAAAAGTTCAGTCTCTCGATGTGCAAAACTGATAGAGACATACCCCAAGCGACTTACAGCTGTAATCGCAGCAAAAGGTGGCGCTACAAAGTATTAACTTAAGGGGGCTGAATAATTTTGCACGCCCAATTTTTCAGTTTTTGATTTGTTAAAAAACTTTGAAATATCCAATAAATGTCGTTCCACTTCATGATTGTGTCCCACTTGTTGTTGATTCTTCACAAAAAAATACAGTTTTATATCTTTGTTTGAAGCCTGAAATGTGGCAAAAGGTCGCAAAGTTCAAGGGGGCCGAATACTTTCGCAAGGCACTGTACACAATACACTCCCATACACACAATATACACCCATACACAATGCACTCCCATATACACAATATACATCCATACACAATACACTCCCACACACACAATATACACTCATACACAATACACTCCCATACACAATACAATCCCATACACACAATACACTCCCATATACACAATATACATCCATACACAATACACTCCCACACACACAATATACACTCATACACAATACACTCCCATACACAATACACTCCCATACACACAATATACACCCATACACAATACACTCCCATATACACAATATACACCCATACACAATACACTCCCATACACACAATATACACCCATACACAATGCACTCCCATATACACAATACACTCCCATACACAATACACTCCCATACACACAATATACACTCATACACAATACACTCCCATACACAATACACTCCCATACACAATACACTCCCATACACACAATATACACCCATACACAATACACTCCCATACACACAATATACACCCATACACAATACACTCCCATATACACAATATACACCCATACACAATATACTCCCATACACACAATATACACCCATACACAATGCACTCCCATATACACAATATACACCCATACACAATACACTCCCATACACACAATATACACTCATACACAATACACTCCCATACACAATACACTCCCATACACACAATATACACCCATACACGATACACACCCATACACACAATACACACCCATACACACAATACACACCCATACACACAATACACTCACATACACACAATACACACCCATACACAATACACTCCCATACACACAATACACACCCATACACACAATACACACCCATACACACAATACACGCCCATACATAATACACTCCCATACACACCCATACACAATACACTCCAGTATACACACTTCACTCCCATACACACACCCATACATAATACACTCCCATACACACAATACACACCCATACACAATACACTCCAATATATACACTACACTCACGTAATAATTACACTCACATACACTTGCATAAACCGAAAGGTTAAAAGATCAATTCCCCGAGCTGACAATTTAAAAATCTGCTGTTCTGCCCCTGAACAAGGCAGTTAACCCACTGTTCCAAGGCCATCAATAATAGTATGAATTTGTTCTTAACTGACTTGCCTAGTTAAACTAAGGTAAAATACATTTTAAAATAATAATAAATAAATAAACATAAATGTACATTGACATAATGTACTGTAGTAGACAAACAAGCCCATACACATACTGTACTGTAGTAGACAAACAAGCCCATACACATACTGTACTGTAGTAGACAAACAAGCCCATACACATACTGTACTGTAGTAGACAAACAAGCCCATGCACATAGTGTACTGTAGTAGACAAACAAGCCCATGCACATAGTGTACTGTAGTAGACAAACAAGCCCATACACATAGTGTACTGTAGTAGACAAACAAGCCCATACACATAGTGTACTGTAGTAGACAAACAAGCCCATACACATACTGTACTGTAGTAGACAAACAAGCCCATACACATACTGTACTGTAGTAGACAAACAAGCCCATACACATACTGTACTGTAGTAGACAAACAAGCCCATACACACACTGTACTGTAGTAGACAAACAAGCCCATACACATAGTGTACTGTAGTAGACAAACAAGCCCATACACATAGTGTACTGTAGTAGACAAACAAGCCCATACACATAGTGTACTGTAGTAGACAAACAAGCCCATACACATACTGTACTGTAGTAGACAAACAAGCCCATACACATACTGTACTGTAGTAGACAAACAAGCCCATACACATACTGTACTGTAGTAGACAAACAAGCCCATACACACACTGTACTGTAGTAGACAAACAAGCCCATACACATAGTGTACTGTAGTAGACAAACAAGCCCATACACATAGTGTACTGTAGTAGACAAACAAGCCCATGCACATAGTGTACTGTAGTAGACAAACAAGCCCATACACATAGTGTACTGTAGTAGACAAACAAGCCCATACACATAGTGTACTGTAGTAGACAAACAAGCCCATACACATACTGTACTGTAGTAGACAAACAAGCCCATACACATACTGTACTGTAGTAGACAAACAAGCCCATACACATACTGTACTGTAGTAGACAAACAAGCCCATACACACACTGTACTGTAGTAGACAAACAAGCCCATACACATAGTGTACTGTAGTAGACAAACAAGCCCATACACATAGTGTACTGTAGTAGACAAACAAGCCCATACACATAGTGTACTGTAGTAGACAAACAAGCTCATACACATACTGTACTGTAGTAGACAAACAAGCCCATACACATACTGTACTGTAGTAGACAAACAAGCCCATACACATACTGTACTGTAGTAGACAAACAAGCCCATACACACACTGTACTGTAGTAGACAAACAAGCCCATACACATAGTGTACTGTAGTAGACAAACAAGCCCATACACACACTGTACTGTAGTAGACAAACAAGCCCATACACATACTGTACTGTAGTAGACAAACAAGCCCATACACATACTGTACTGTAGTAGACAAACAAGCCATACACATACTGTACTGTAGTAGACAAACAAGCCCATACACATGCTGTACTGTAGTAGACAAACAAGCCCATACACATAGTGTACTGTAGTAGACAAACAAGCCCATACACATACTGTACTGTAGTAGACAAACAAGCCATACACATACTGTACTGTAGTAGACAAACAAGCCCATACACATAGTGTACTGTAGTAGACAAACAAGCCATACACATACTGTACTGTAGTAGACAAACAAGCCCATACACATAGTGTACTGTAGTAGACAAACAAGCCCATACACATACTGTAATGTAGTAGACAAACAAGCCCATACACATAGTGTACTGTAGTAGACAAACAAGCCCATACACATAGTGTACTGTAGTAGACAAACAAGCCCATACACATACTGTACTGTAGTAGACAAACAAGCCCATACACACACTGTACTGTAGTAGACAAACAAGCCCATACACATACTGTACTGTAGTAGACAAACAAGCCCATACACATACTGTACTGTAGTAGACAAACAAGCCCATACACATAGTGTACTGTAGTAGACAAACAAGCCCATACACATACTGTACTGTAGTAGACAAACAAGCTCATACACATAGTGTAATGTAGTAGACAGACAAGCCCATACACATACTGTACTGTAGTAGACAAACAAGCCCATACACATAGTGTAATGTAGTAGACAAACAAGCCCATACACATAGTGTACTGTAGTAGACAAACAAGCCCATACACATACTGTACTGTAGTAGACAAACAAGCCATAGACATACTGTACTGTAGTAGACAAACAAGCCCATACACATAGTGTACTGTAGTAGACAAACAAGCCATACACATACTGTACTGTAGTAGACAAACAAGCCCATACACATAGTGTACTGTAGTAGACAAACAAGCCCATACACATACTGTAATGTAGTAGACAAACAAGCCCATACACACACTGTACTGTAGTAGACAAACAAGCCCATACACACACTGTACTGTAGTAGACAAACAAGCCCATACACACACTGTACTGTAGTAGACAAACAAGCCCATACACATACTGTACTGTAGTAGACAAACAAGCCCATACACATAGTGTACTGTAGTAGACAAACAAGCCATACACATAGTGTACTGTAGTAGACAAACAAGCCCATACACATACTGTACTGTAGTAGACAAACAAGCTCATACACATAGTGTAATGTAGTAGACAGACAAGCCCATACACATACTGTACTGTAGTAGACAAACAAGCCCATACACATAGTGTACTGTAGTAGACAAACAAGCCATACACATACTGTACTGTAGTAGACAAACAAGCCCATACACATAGTGTAATGTAGTAGACAAACAAGCCCATACACATACTGTACTGTAGTAGACAAACAAGTCCATACACATACTGTACTGTAGTAGACAAACAAGCCCATACACATACTGTACTGTAGTAGACAAACAAGCCCATACACATACTGTACTGTAGTAGACAAACAAGCCCATACACATACTGTACTGTAGTAGACAAACAAGCCCATACACATAGTGTAATGTAGTAGACAAACAAGCCCATACACATACTGTACTGTAGTAGACAAACAAGCCCATACACACACTGTACTGTAGTAGACAAACAAGCCCATACACATAGTGTACTGTAGTAGACAAACAAGCCCATACACATAGTGTACTGTAGTAGACAAACAAGCCCATACACATAGTGTACTGTAGTAGACAAACAAGCCCATACACATACTGTACTGTAGTAGACAAACAAGCCCATACACATACTGTACTGTAGTAGACAAACAAGCCCATACACATAGTGTACTGTAGTAGACAAACAAGCCCATACACATACTGTACTGTAGTAGACAAACAAGCCCATACACATACTGTACTGTAGTAGACAAACAAGCCCATACACATAGTGTACTGTAGTAGACAAACAAGCCCATACACATAGTGTACTGTAGTAGACAAACAAGCCCATACACATACTGTACTGTAGTAGACAAACAAGCCCATACACATAGTGTACTGTAGTAGACAAACAAGCCCATACACATACTGTACTGTAGTAGACAAACAAGCCCATACACATACTGTACTGTAGTAGACAAACAAGCCCATACACATAGTGTACTGTAGTAGACAAACAAGCCCATACACATAGTGTACTGTAGTAGACAAACAAGCCCATACACATACTGTACTGTAGTAGACAAACAAGCCCATACACATACTGTACTGTAGTAGACAAACAAGCCCATACACATACTGTACTGTAGTAGACAAACAAGCCCATACACATACTGTACTGTAGTAGACAAACAAGCCCATACACATAGTGTACTGTAGTAGACAAACAAGCCATACACATAGTGTACTGTAGTAGACAAACAAGCCCATACACATACTGTATACAGAGCATCAAACCCTACGTCCCTCACACTGTACACACTGTTCTGTTACTGTACACATGCATTACAATATATTTCACCTCTCACCCTTTCTCTCTCTCTCCCACATATTTGCCAACTGTTTAAATAGGCTGTATTTTCTTTCCCTGTCATCTGCTTGTACTGTATAGAAACATGTTTAAATGGATTGCAGCACTTTATGTTCATTATTTATGTCTGTGTGTTGTTATAAAGCCTGCGACAAAACCATTTACCTTGGGTATCAATAAAGTTAATTCATTTTCTTTTGAAATTACCCCCCCCCCCCCCCTCTCTCTCTCTCTCTCTCTCTCTCTCTCTCTCTCTCTCTCTCTCCCTCCAGTTGGAGAACCACTACAATCCCAACTGTTCGTTCTGGAATTACTCTGAGCGGTCGATGACAGGCCAGTGGTCGTCTCAGGGCTGTAGACTGCTGGACACCAACAGCACACACACCACCTGCTCCTGTTCCCACCTCACCAACTTTGCTGTGCTCATGGCCCACCACCAGCCTGATGTAGGTCCAGTGGATATTACACACACACACACACGCACACACACACACACACACACACACACACACACACACACACACACACACACACACAGGCATACAGACACACAGGCACACAGGCACACACCAAAGTTATGATAGCAAATCAAAACCCGAAAATCATCAGCTGCCTCAATGTTGTTTTAGAGAATTTGGCAGTACGTCCTACGGGCCTCACAACCGCAGACCACGTGTTACCACGCCAGTCCAGGATCTCCACATCCGGCTATACTAAAACTGTTATCTTTGACTCCAAAACTAACTACAATAATAAAAACCATCAAGAATTATGTTCAGTTTTAGTCATTTTGGGGGGGGGATAGAATGGGGTTTTTTAACTTTTTTATAGGGTTTTCAAGCTTTGGAATCTGGTGAGTCACGTTGAGTCTACCTTTATAATTTAAAAGTAGACTCAGCGAGATGACGTTGCCATGGGCAGCACCACATATATTTGGCGCGTTTGAGTGGTAAGGCTAAATATACAGTGCCTTGCAAAAGTATTCATCCCCCTTGGTGTTCATCCCCCTTCCTATTGTGTTGCATTACAACCTGTCATTTAAATGGATTTTTATTTGGATTTCATTTAAAGGACGTACACAAAATAGTCCACATTGGTGAAGTGAAATGACAAAAATTACTTGTTTCAAAGAATTCCCAAATATTTAAAATGGAAAAGTGGTGCGTGCATATGTATTCACCCCCTTTGCTATGAAGCACCTAAATAAGATTTGGTGCAACCAATTGCCTTCAGAAGTCACATAATTAGTTAAATAAAGTCCACTGTGTGCAATGTAAGTGTCACATGATCTAAGAATATATACACCTGTTCTGAAAGGCCCCAGTGTCTGCAACTCCAGTAAGCAAGGGGCACCACCAAGCAAGCGGCACCATGAAGACCAAGGAGCTCTCCAAACAGGTCAGGGACAAAGTTGTGGAGAAGTACAGATCAGGGTTGGGTTATAAAAATATCCGAAACTTTGAACATCCCACATAGCACCATTAAATCCGTTATTAAAAATTGAAAGAATATGGGACCACAACAAACCTGCCAAGAGAGGGCCGCCCACCAAAACTCATGGACCAGGCAAGGAGGGCATTAATCAGAGAGGCAACAAAGAGACCAAAGATAACCTCGAAGGAGCTGCAAAGCTCCACAGCAGAGATTGGAGTATCTGTCCATAGGTCCACTATAAGCCGTACTCTCCACAGAGCTGGGCTTTACGGAAGAGGGGCCAAAAAAAGCCATTGCTTTTTGGTGTTTGCCAAAAACTTCCCAAACATATGGAAGAAGGTACTCTGGTCAGATGAGACAAAAATGTAGCTTTTTGGCCATCCAGGAAAATGCTATGTCTGGCTCAAACCCAACACCTCTCATCACCCTGATGACCCCAACCCCACAGTGAAGCATGGTGGTGGCAGCATCAGCAGGGACTGAGAAACTGATCAGAATTGAATGAATGATGGCTGGCGCTAAATACAGGGAAATCCTTGAGGGAAACCTGTTTCAGTCTTCCAGAGATTTGAGACTGGGACAGAGGTTCCAATTGAGAATCTGTGGTATGACTTAAAGATTGCTGTACACCAGTGGAACCCATCCAGCTTGAAGGAGCTGGAGCAGTTTTGCTTGGAAGAATGGGCAAAAATCCCAGTGGCTAGATGTGCCAAGCTTATAGAGACATACCCCAAGAGTCTTGCAGCTGCAAAAGGTGGCTCTACAAAGTATTGACTTTGGGGGGGTGAATAGTTTGCACTCTCACGTTTTCTGTTTTTTCATTTTTTATTTCTTGTTTGTTCACAATAAAACATATTTTGCATCTTCAAAGTGGTAAGCATGTTGTGTAAATCAAATGACAAAAATCTATTTTAATTCCAGGCAACAAAATAGGGAAAATGCCAAGGGAGGTGAATACTTTCGCAGACCACTGTATGTGCGTGTACATTGGACTATCAATTGGTGAGAGAGCCTCAAATCTCACATTATATATAAACTCAGCAAAAAAAGAAACATCCCTTTTTAGGACCCTGTCTTTCAAAGATCCTTCATAAAAATCCAAATAACTTCACGTATCTTCATTGTAAAGGGTTTAAACACTGCTCCCCATGCTTGTTCAATGAACCACAAACAACTAATGAATATGCACATGTGGAACGGTCGTTAAGACACTAACAGCTTACAGATGGTAGGCAATTAGGGTCACAGTTATGAAAACGTAGGACACTAAAGAGGCCTTTCTACTGACTCTGAAAAATACCAAAAGAAAGATGCTCAACTGCGTGAACGTGCCTTAGGCATGCTGCAAGGAGGCATGAGGATTGCAGATAATAAATTGCAATGTTCGTACTGTGAGACGCCTAAGACAGCGCTACAGGGGGACAGGATGGACAGCTGATCGTCCTCACAGTGGCAGACCACGTGTAACAACACCTGTACAGGATTGGAACATCTGAACATCTGTGGGACAGGTACAGGATGGCAACAACAACTGCCCGAGTTACACCAGGATCACACAATCTCTCCATCAGTGCCCAGACTGTCCGCAATATGCTGAGAGAGGCTGGACTGAGGGCTTGTAGGCCTGTTGTAAGGCAGGTACTCGCCAGACATCACCGGTAACAACATCGCCTATGGGCACAAACCCACCATCGCTGGACCAGACAGGACTGGCAAAAAGTGCTCTTCACTGACGAGTCGCAGTTTTGTCTCACCAGGGGTGATGGTCGGAATCACGTTTATCATCGAAGGAATGAGTGTTACACCGAGGCCTGTACTCTGGAGCGGGACCGATTTGGAGGTGGAGGGTCTGTCATGGTCTGGGGCGGTGTGTGTGTTCTGAGGAGGGTGTGTTCTGCCATGGCCAGTGAAGAGCCCGGATCCCAATCCCATTGAGCAAGTCTGGGACCTGTTGGATCGGAGGGTGAAGGCTAGGGACATTCCCCCCAGAAATGTCTGGGAACTTGAAGGTGCCTTGGTGGGGTAACAGCTCACAGCAAGAACTGGCAAATCTGGTGTAGTCCATGAGGAGAAGATGCACTGCAGTACTTATTGCAGCTGGTGGCCACACCAGATGCTGACTATTACTTTTGATTTTGACCCCCCCCCCCTTTGTTCAGGGACACATTATTCAATTTCTGTTAGTCTGTGGAACTTGTTCAGTTTATGTCTCAGTTGTTGAATCTTGTTATGTTTATACAAATATGTACACATCTTAGGTTTGCTGAAAATAAGCGCAGTTGACTGTATTTTTTATGAATTTACATATACAGTATGTGAATCACGGCAAAGTGTGTTCCTGTTTCAGTCATGTCTTTGGTCACTTACCGTGGGTCAAACAAAAACACCATAATGATTGGTTGACAATAGAGCCTCCTACAATTCAGGCAATGGCTACAGGATGAAGTTGATGAAGAGCAAATGCAGACTGCAGTCAAAACTTCATGATCTTTGACCACATGGTTTTTGTCAAGTTCATGCAGTTGTCATATAGGCACTAGTAAAACAGTTTTTATCACCATAATGCAACACACTTTGGAAGGCTGTGACCAAAAATGGTCAACGACTTGACAAAAGTGATCAAACGTGCCCTGTTTTTGCGATAACTCTTGGACTCTTGACAACATGATAAAATGTTATTACAACTTGCTGAAACAAGCAAGGTGTTGTAGCAAACGATGAATAAAATGGTCTTGGAACCGCTCACCCTGGCAATTTGACTGGTAAACTCATGGGTACACTCGCAATGGCTGCCTGGTATTGTGACGCAATCATTTCCACGGTAATGTAGAATGTTCATTCAAATTATGTTAACTGATGTGGCTAATACAGTGGAATATATGTTTATGTAATCTCATTAGAGCTGAGTCAACCAATCACAGCACATATAATTAAGAATTTGAATACTAGAACGGACATGAACCTTCTTATGATTGGGTAAAGATCTGCCATTTTGGTTAGGGAGTTGGTCTGTTAGCTAGCTAGCCATCCAATTGTAGAGGAATAATTCCATTCATTTTTCAAAGAAACTGCCAATATGCCAACATTCTATTCAAACAATGCAGTCAATCCACATCCATAAACTTGCTGAAATCAGTTGCTGATGGAATGTTGAGGGTTTATGAAATAGCCCCTCTAGTAATTTAACAGGATCTCTATGACACAGCACATACCGATGGCCGTCACTAGATAACACACCCACAGTCATAATTATGACTAAACTCCACCCATTCCTACATTATCCCCACCCATTTCTACAATTTCTCAAAACAGGAAGTAAAAACAAGAAATTCATAGATATAGCTATGCATGCAAGGACTGACCATGCGTGATATCCAAATTATAGTTTTAGCCTTGTTTTTTATGCTATACATTGTTTGTTTACATTTACTTTGTTTACAGAATAAACAAGCTTATTTTTGAAGTCCTGATGGGGTGTGACAGTTGAACTAAGCTCATTTATAAGTAATATTCTTCAAGAATCAATGGGTGCATGTCATTAATTTACAAGGCAAAAAATGTATGTAGCAACTGCTGATTGCCCCTTTACACTAAATAAAAACTAGTAAAGTGAACGTGAAACTAACTGAAACTAAACTGATTTGAAACAATGTTCTTCAAACACACACACACACACACACACACACATACATGCACACACACGTACACACAATCACACACATGCATGTAAACACGCGCACACTTACTCAAACTACTCTTTCTCCTTCAATCTCTCTCTCTCTCTTTATTTCTCCCTCCCACGCACTCACACTTACAAATTCATGTCCTGCAACTCTGACTGACATTCACTTGAATGTGAATGTCATGTATTTTTTCAGGATTTCTTGTCTTCTTGTCTACATGTTAGCTGAATGAGAATACATTTACAAATATAAACTCTCTCACTCTCACCCTGCCCCTCATTGTCTTTCTCCTTGTCTCCCATCATTCCTACCTCCCATCCCTTTCCTCCCTATATCTGTCTCAACTCTCCTCTTCCTCTTCTCCCCCATCTCTCTCCCCCACCCCTTTTCATCCCTCTCCATCCCCACCATCCCTCTCTCCACAGTACCCTGGGAGGATGCACGAGTTGATCCTGTTTGTGATCACCTGGGTGGGCATAGTGATCAGCTTGGTGTGCCTGGCTATCTGCATCTCTACCTTTTGCTTCCTGAGGGGCCTGCAGACCGACCGCAACACCATCCACAAGAACCTCTGCATCAACCTCTTCATTGCAGAGCTCCTCTTCCTTATCGGCATCGACAAGACCCAGTACCACGTGAGTAGGGGAGGGGAGAGGGAGAGGGAGAGAGGGACATGTAGCCTGGTTCCAGATCTGTTTGTGCTCTCTTGTTGACAAAGTCATAAAGACTTTGTCATGTGGCATGTGAAATAACTGATCTGGGGCCAGGCAAGGGGACAAGTGCCTCGTACATGGAACACCTAATACAGGACAGAGAGACTAAAGGGGAAGTGCTTTTCATTATGGACCATGAGAATGAAACAGGGCTTGAATGACCCTATGCTGTCCTTTTCTGGATCTTACTCACCTTCCTTTCCTATTTTCCCTTTCTCTTTCATTCCTTTTCACCCCTCTCTTTTTTAAATCTCTCTTTTTATTTTATTTTACTCTCATTCTTTTTCTCTCTCACTCCCTGACCTCCCTCTGTCTCCCTCTTTCTCATTCTCCTTCTCTCTGTCTCAGATTGCCTGTCCAATCTTTGCTGGGCTGCTTCACTTCTTCTTCCTGGCTGCATTCTCCTGGATGTGTCTGGAGGGGGTGCAGCTCTATCTGTTGCTGGTGGAGGTGTTTGAGAGCGAGTACTCCCGCAAGAAGTACTACTACCTGTGTGGCTACTGCTTCCCAGCTCTGGTGGTGGGCATCTCGGCAGCCATAGACTACCGGAGCTATGGGACCAAGAAAGCGTACGTGTGAAGCAGTCCCTTTTCACCTGCAGATTGAGAGACAGGATTATGCTAGTTTAGAGTGCCTAGACTATTCCCCTGACAGGGAATGTAATATGGAGTGTAGTTTGAAGAGGATTGTTCTCTTTCGTTGTCTTCCCCCCATGGACAAGGGTTTTGAACAGTTAGCCGAAGCCTGCTGATTAGCTTCTATAAGATATCCTCCGAGACAGGGGATGAGTGTGTGTGTGTGGTGATGTGTGATTTGTGTGTGTGTGTGAGTGTGACTGTGATATTTGAATCTTTTCCTATGTCCCATGTCTAGGTGCTGGTTGCGGGTGGATAACTACTTCATCTGGAGCTTCATTGGCCCTGTTTCTTTTGTTATTATGGTACAGTCATTCATTATGATGCTATTATGACCAACTGTATTACATTCTTTTTCATTCAGGCTTCTTACTTATTTACTTAATCCTCTTAGTTCCTGGAGGAACATAGGGCCTGTACTAAAGACTAACTTCACAAATATTACAACAATTTAAGACCAGAGGGTGTTCTAGGATTCCACTGAATGTGTTGTAGAGGTGTGTAACCTTTGACCTTTGCCCCCCTAGCTGAACCTGGTGTTCCTCATGATCACCGTGCACAAGATGACCCGCAACTCCTCTGCCCTAAAACCTGACTCCAGTCGCCTCGACAACATCAAGTGAGTCCCACTCAGCAGAGGTTAGGGGTCAGTGAAGCCTCCCAGGTCATGTGATTAAGGCATTTCCTGTATCAGTGAGAGATGGGTTGGAAATCTGAAAAAATGAAGGAAAAGCAGAATAATGTTTGTCATATTGTCCAGACTGGTTACATAGTAGATGTAAATCCAGGACACTTAAATTAGTATGATATGTAATGTCTGGTGTGGTTACATAAGACAGAAGGTTACTTAAGGCAAAAACAAAAGTAGGGTGGTTGGTCTGGGTTGATGGGTGGACAAATAACATAAACGTCTAGCAACCCACAGCTTGAGTGTTTGAATCTCATCATGGACAACTTTAGCTAATTAGCAACTTTACAACTAGTTACTACTTTTTAGCTACATTGCAACTACTTAGCATGTTAGCTAACCCTTCCCCTAACCTTATAACCCTTCACCTAACCCTAACCCTTTTAGCTAACCCTAACCTTAACCCTTTTAACTAACCTTAACCTTAACCCTTTAACCTAACTCCTATCCTTAACCATAAATCCTTAACCTTAAATCCTAACCTCAAGAGCCACATAGCTAACGTTAGCAACAACAAATTGGAATGTATAACATATATACGTTTTGAAATAAGGGAGATCCACAAATGAATACATACCATACCGTAACATATCATACTAAATGTAGTATCTCAGATTTATGTACAGTTTAATACAAAATGCTCTGAGACCACGTTGTATTGTAATAACAATGAGTCATTTTCAAAGCAGATATTCCAGATAGTAGGTTCAAAGCCAGTACAGCTGAGATACATGCATCTTAAGGCAAAACACCCATGCTGGGTAGAGGGTTGGCTTCGGTCTGTGTGAGTGGTTTCATTGTGATGCTAAGCTAACATTAACATGCCCTCTCCTCCCCAGGTCATGGGCTATTGGGGCCATCGCCCTGCTCTTCCTGCTTGGTCTGACCTGGTCCTTCGGCCTCCTCTTCATCAACGAGAACACGGTCATCATGGCTTACCTCTTCACCACCTTCAACGCCTTCCAGGGCATGTTCATCTTCATCTTCCACTGCGCTCTGCAGAAAAAGGTAACTCAAACACTCACATATCTAAAAGGGACCTTTTCTATTGAGTAAACTAAGCATAACATTTAAATAGATATGATGGAATATAATTACAGTCTGCAGCCTGATTTATGTTGTTACTTTCCCTTAATAATTCCTGTGAGAAGGAGGTGATTATTTAACCTAATTTTAATTAAACAGGGTAATTATGCACGGTACATCACTAGGTGCACTATTCAGAGCTCTGTCTATTTGAAATGTTCATTTGCTCAAAGCATGTATGTCTTTGCCTGATGAAAAGCTTGAGTCCGTATGTTCAGATTGAAAAATCCATAAATGTATAATTCTTGTGTAATTTATATGTCTAGGCTACATTGAGGTTTGTCTTTAGCTGTTTTAGGCTATCTGGCATTAGCCTTAGGGCCTAACTGTACATGCACCAATAGCCTACATGCCAATCTGAAAATTATTTTGGGAACGGGTAGAAAAGTTAACTTTGACCCACAGAGACAAAAAGAACAATGTCAGAGTTTAATTCAAGAGAAAAGCTCAAAATGGAGAGTTGAAAATAAAGAGAAGGGAGGCCAGAAAAGTTAGAAGTGGTAAAAGAGGATGATAGCAGTGCTGGATATGTTATGTGTGATGGTTGTGAGGCACTATACACATTCAGCAGACACAAGACGAGGACTTCAGATAGTCCTATGGCACGAGAAGGGAACTGTAGCCTACTGTTCAGATGGGTTAAATGGAAACGGGAATCTGGACACTGACTGTAGGTCTATAACCTCTCACATAGTCTTAATATCAGAATATCAGAAATAAGCATTTCTTGTAGTAAAGTGATACCACAAATGTAGGCTATATTTTGATTCTGGGACAGGAGTGGAGAAATATGATTTCTTTCAGCATCTTGAGAGAATGTGAATGTGCAGTTAGATACTGCCTGCAAAGGTGCTCTCTTTATCAACATCATAAAAGCTGATAGTATTTCAACCACATAAAATATGCATCCAGGCCGAACTGAAATCTTAACAGAAACATGTTGGGTCGTTTTCACAGCTTACAACCGGTCAAACTGATGTAATTTGGAAATGTACTTAATTTTTTATGTTATTACATTTTCTCCCCGGTCCCTAAACATCTTTCCTCCACGAAAAAAGCAGAGATGACAGAGAACTTTAGCCTTCCTGTCACGTTCTGACCTTAGTTCTGTTGTTATGTCTTTGTTTTAGTATGGTCAGGGCGTGAGTTGGGTGGGTTGTCTATGTTCTTTTTTCTTTCATTTGGGATTTCTGTGTTTGGCCTGGTATGGTTCTCAATCAGAGGCAGCTGTCAATCGTTGTTCCTGATTGAGAACCAAACTAAGGTAGCCTGGTTTCACTTTTGAGTTGTGGGTGATTGTTTCCTGTTGTAATGTTTGGTTCACATTTCAGGACTGTTTTGGTTTTTCATTTGTATCATTCACTTTGTTATTTTGTATTCTTTAGTGTTCAGTTTAATAAACTAAAATGGACACTTACCACGTTGCACATTGGTCCGATCTCTCCTACTTCTCCTCAGAGGAGGAAAAAGAAACCCGTGACACTACCGATATTAACTAGATTGAAGGATTCATTCTATCAATTTATGATCTTATTCTGGTGAGCAATGGTTTATTTAGTCTTCTAAGGCAACATATAATGACAGAAGAGAAGGTGCATGTATCTAATTATAGACAAGATTACTTTTTATTTTACCTTTATTTAACTAGACAAGTCAGTTAAGAACAAAGTCTTATTTTCAATGATGGCCTAGGAACAGTGGGTTAACTCCCTGTTAAGGGGTAGAACAACAGATTTGTACCTTGATGGTGCAGGGATATGAACTTGCAAACTTTCGGTTACTAGTCCAACGCTCTAACCACTAGGCTACCCTGCCGCCCCGACTAACTAATAGCCTACCAAAATGTCGAAAATTAGAAGCAGAAACATATCTAAATCAGGCAACAACAAAAAGTCTTGCACCCCCTGTCAAAAAATTGTTACGCCATCTTTGACTGTAGCCTACAGCACATTTTCTATATTAGCGGGTCTGGTGCAGATTTTCACTTTATCACATATAGTTGGGTGGTTGAGGATGGGTTATTATTAGCAGTTATGGGCAGGTGCAGGTGAATAAACAGCCGACTCGCGCACCACTAGTGTGTATGTATGCGAGTCTACTGCTTACATGCGTGTGTCTAAGCCATGTTTGCCCTCTCTCTCCATGCAGGTGCATAAGGAGTACAGTAAGTGTCTGCGTCACTCGTACTGCTGCAGCCGTACCTCCACCACCAGCTCCCACGGCTCCCTGAAGAACTCTGCCCTGCGTGCCAACAACCGCTACTACACTGGCAACCAGGCCCGCCACGCTGCCGCACACAGACAGGTCAGTGAACGGACATACACACACGCACACACACCACAAACACATACACACCACACACACACATGTGCACGCATGCATACACGCACAGACTCTAAGGGACTACATAGGTGCACACACAGGCCACATCATGCCATACACAAACCCACAGATTACGGGTACACGCACCAATCTACAAAGTGTAGGCCTGTCACATACCTAATTCTCTTTGACAACACTCTAAACACACACACACCATACACACTTTCTACAGTTGACATACCGGCTATCACACGCTTCACAAATCTAATCAGAAACCTTCATCTCTATTTGGATCTACCATGTTGTTTATCTGCGTGCATTAACTTGTTTATGTTAGTATGCCTACTGCGTGAGCTTATTTACTTCATGTATCTCTGGTGGCATGTATGTGTTTGCTTGATAGTTTTAGACAGATCCATGAAAGCTTGGCAATGTTCCAGCCTCACATAGTTACAAAATCATATCATATTATTTACTCCTGTCTGTCTATCTATCTGTCTGTCTTGTTAATTCCTGTCTGTCTGTCTTGTTAATTCCTGTCTGTCTGTCTTGTTAATTCCTGTCTGTCTGTCTTGTTTTGCTTCACTGTGTGCTTCTCTTCTCCGGCGTTCCAGAGTCGGATCCGCAGGATGTGGAACGACACGGTTCGGAAGCAGACGGAATCTTCCTTCATGGCGGGAGACATCAACAGTACTCCTTCACTCAACCGTGGTGAGACTCCCCACCCCCTTAACCCCCCTCTAACCCCCTGCTGTCCCCCTCTCCAATCACGCACACCTTTATGGCAGGCTCATCAGAACTGACAGACAGACAGGCAGAACGAAGTAGGAGCACCGCTGAGTCTACTGTCAGAGACAGAGAGCGAGGAAGAGGAGCCAGTGTACATTGACACGAGCAATAGCCTAAGCAGCCGGTGGCATACCGTCGTCGTGGCAGCCATCGTCATGGGGATCAGAATTATCTGGGAGGGAGGGAAGAGTTGATGATGACAAAGAGGTAGTCGCTAAATCAACCGTCACTCTTTATGTTAATTTCATCCATTTTGTTTTTAATGAACTGATTAGCGTACGAGCTGGCTGGGGGTAATTAGTCTTATTGAAGAGAGTGACAGGAACAAGTGAGGTAGGGGTGCGAGGAGAGGAGGAGAAAGTAAGAAGAGAGGAAGGGAGGGGAAGGAGATTCGCTTTCCTGGAACTGACATCGGGGAGGAAAAAGTATACACTGAGTATAGCAAACATTAGAAACACCTTCCCAATATCGTGCTGCAAGGTGTTGAAAGCGTTCCACAGGGATGCTGGCCCATGTTGACTCCAATGCTTCCCACCGTTGTGTCAAGTTGGCTGGAGGTCCATTGAGTGGTGGACCAATCTTGAAAAATCCAGCAGCGTTGCAGTTCTTGACACAAACCGGTGCACCTGGCATATGCTACTGTACCCTATACACTATCCATGTCTCAAGGCTTAAAAATCCTTCTTTAACCGGTCTCCTCTCCTTCATCTACACTGATTGAAGTGGATTTAACAAGTGACATCAATACGCTTTCACCTGGATTTACCTGGTCAGTCTGTCATGGAAAAAGCAGGTGTTCTTAATGTTTTGTATACTCAGTTTATAGGGAAAGTGGAAGGAGGATGTGAGGGACAGAGGAAGCTGGGATAAAGAGAGGAGGAGGGATAGGTGAAGGACGGATTGAGGAGGGATAGAGCTAGAGGGAGAAACGCTAAACAAAGGGGCTGCCAAGTGTGAAGTCCTTTCTTTTCCCAAAGCGTTTGAGAAAAGTTTGTCATTGTTGGCAGAAAGCGAAATATGGCCGCGCCATTCGAGAGACAGAGAGAAAGTGAGAAGTAAAGAGGAGAGACGCTATCATGGAGCAATAATTAAATGGGACGAATCTCGGCGAGAGCCCCTGTCTTCGTTGTTATCGCTGGCATCTCTTATCTCTTTGATTTCCCCACTTAACTTCTTTATCAACTTGTTTCTCTTCAGACAATAGTGATCTGTCCAGGAGACAAGCCGTGATGAGGCTTCCTCCTCTCTGAATGAAGCTCTCCAGATTCCCAGTGCCTGCCCTACTTTCTCTCTCCAACACTTAAAAGTTGTTGTTGTTAAATTGTCGACAGAATATTCTTTCCAGGTGTTTCTGGACAGCTAATCCTGAGTAATTTGGTGTGGAGAGAGACAGGGACAAGAGAGCGAGAGAGAGAGAGAGAGAGAGAGGGGATGAAAGAGTGACTGTGTGCGTAAGGTAGAGAGTAGGAGAAAGAATTGGAGAGTGAGTGAATGAGGGAGTTGATGGGTGTACAAACTAACAAAGAAATGAAAGAATGTGAGTGTTTTAGTGTGAAATTCTCTCTGTGAATTTCTGTCTTTCTCATTGTCTCTGTGATGAATGGTTTGGTTGAGACCTGATGGTTGCACTTCGCCTGAGACCACTCTCCGTCATGCTGTCCTATTTTTAATTTCATGGCATTTCTATTCGCCCGCCTGGGGCTGAAGCCATACATGGGCATTATAGAACATTCTCAATGTTCCATTTCTTTGAATTATATTTGTCTAAAGGTGGCATTCGCATTTCACTGTGAAATGAACTGTGTTTCAATGACTGCACTCTCTGACTACGTAATGATATGCATTAGTATTCCCCCTTCGACTACGTTGTAAGATACAGAACAATATTCCAAATGGCAACACTGCCTGCAAACAGCACCTTTCCGCTGGAAATGTATTTTACTCAAAGGTTACAATAGCAAGGTAAACACATTCAGGGGTGTATTGTAAAATACATTACTCTGTAGAACATTACCGTTAATCGATTTGAATAGGAATTTAACATATTTTTGAATAACCTGTCAATGGCCTGTATTACTATGTATAATGTTAATTATGTATTATGTATAATATTCATTATGTATAATATTTGGAGGCATTGTTATGACATTTATACAGTGCCTCTAATTATATTGTCTGTTATATTTTTGTATTATCATATAAAATGTTGTTAATATACCAAAACACACCTAAAAAGATGTTTACGGTAAATTAGATGTTTACGGTAAATTAGATGTTTACGGTAAATTAGATGTTTACGGTAAATTAGATGGTTACGGTAAATTAGATGGTTACGGTAAAGTAGATGTTTACGGTAAAGTAGATGTTTATGGTAAAGTAGATGTTTATGGTGTTTTGTCTCTTTCTCTTAGCCACCATGGGAAACCACCTCCTGACCAACTCAGTGTTACAGACCCGTACCGGCACCTCTCCCTACAACACCCTACTGGCTGAGAGCTTCACTCCCCCTTCTCCTGGGGTCTTCAACTCCACCGGTAAGTAAACCTTAGTGTGTGTGTGTGTGTGTGTGCGTGCGTGCGTGTGTATGTGCGTGTGCTTCTGCAAATTATGCAAATATATTTTCTTATTTTTTGCGTCTAAATATTTTCCTGTCTGTTAGTCTTTTTCTGCCTCATTGTGTGTGGAGGATGGGAAAGGTGTGTGTCTGTTTCACTGGTGGTGAGTGTATGTATCTGTCAGACAGATTCAGCAGTAGAGAGAGAGGAAGCCGTGCCAACTGCCTAGCCATCTGGCCAGGTCTCTAATCCTGCCTTGTTGATATGAAGAAGCAGAAATTGATTAGAAGTAAAGCTTCATCTGTGACCGAAGGAGAAATCTTGGGGACAGCTTCCCTTCTCAGACTCTCCCCAGAGTAAATGTGTCACATAGAGTTGTAATGCTGTGATAATTCACTGAGAACAGCAGCAGACAGCGGTGGCAAGAGTGATTGGGACAGTGGACTCCATTCAGATTCATGTGTCTGAGTTGTTCGGGTTTATGGAGCATTTTGATTGTAAGACTTAGATACTAGAAATACACTGAGTGTACAAAACATTAAGAACTCCTGCTCTTTCCATGACATAGACTGACCAGGTGAATCCAGCTGAAAGCTATGATCCCTTATTGATGTCAGTTGTTAAATCCACTTCAATCAGTGTAGATGAAGGGCAGGAGACAGGTTAAAGAAGGATGTTTAAGCTTGAGACTTGAGACATGGATTGTGTATGTGGACCTTTCAGAGGGTGAATGGGCAAGACAAAAAATGTAAGTGCCTTTGAACCAGGTATGGTAGTAGGTGCCAGGCGCATCTGTTTGGAACTCAATATTAGGAATGTGTCCTTAATGTTTTGTACACTCAGTGTATATACTGTTGAAGTCGGAAGTTTACATACACTTAGGTTGGAGTTACTAAATCTCATTTTTCAACCACTCCACAAATTTCTTGTTAACAAACGAGTTTTAGAAATGTGCATGACACAAGTAATTTTTACAACAATTGTTTACAGACAGATTATTTCACTTGTAATTCACTGTATCACAATTCCAGTGGGTTAGAAGTTTACATACACTAAGTTGACTGTGCCTTTAAACAGCTTGGAAAATTCCAGAAAATGATGTCATGGCTTTAGAAGTTTCTGATTTCATTTGGAGGTATGGATGTATTACAAGGCCTGCCTTTAAACTCAGTGCCTCTTTGCTTGACATCATGGGAAAAGGAAAAGAAATCAGCCAAGACCTCAGAAAATAATTGTAGACCTCCACAAGTCTGGTTCATCCTTGGGAGTAATTTACAAATGCCTGAAGGTACCACGTTCATCTGTACAAACAATAGTACGCAAGTATAAACGCCATGTACGCAATCACAGAACAACAGCAAAGGACCTTATGAAGATGCTGGAAGAAACAGGTACAAAAATATCTATATCAACAGTAAAACAAGTCCTATATTGACATAACCTGAAAGGCCACTCAGCAAGGAAGAAGCCACTGCTCCAAAACCGCCATTAAAAATAGCCAGACTACAGTTTGCAACTGCACATGGGGACGAAGACTGTACTTTTTGGAGAAATGTCCTCTGATCTGATGAAACAAAAATAGAACTGTTTGGCCATAATTCCCATTGTTATGTTTGGAGGAAAAAGGGGGAGGCTTGTAAGCCAAAGATCACCATCCCAACCGTGAAGCACGGGGCTGGCAGCATCATGTTGTGGGGGTGCTTTGCTGCAGGAGGGACTGGTGCACTTCACAAAATAGATGGCAACATGAGATAGGAAAATTATGTGGATATATTGAAGCAACATCTCAAGACATCAGTCAAGAAGTTAAAGCTTGGTCGCAAATGGGTCTTCCAAATGAACAATGACCTCAAGCATACTTCACAAGTTGTGGCAAAATGGCTTAAGGACAACAAAGTCAAGGTATTGGAGTGGCCATCACAAAGCCTGACCTCCACCCTATAGAAAATGTGTGGGCAGACCTGAAAAGTGTGTGCGAGCAAGGAGGCCAACAAACCTGACCCAGTTACACCAGCTCTGTCAGGAGGAATGTGCCAAAATTCACCCAACTTATTGTGGGAAGCTTGTGGAAGGCTACCCGAAACAGTTGACCCAAGTTAAACAATTTAAAGGCAATGCAACCAAATACTAATTGAGTGTATGTTAACTTCTGACCCAATGGGAATGTGATGAAAGAAATAGAACCTGAAATAAATAATTTTCTCTATTATTGTTCTGAGATTTCACATTCTTAAAATAAAGCGGTGATCCTAATTGACCTAATACAGGGAATTTTTACTACGATTAAATGTATTTGGCTAAGGTGTATGTAAACCTCCAACTTCAATTGCAGTATACTAGATAGATCTTCTGGCAGTAGCCCTTAGGTGGTAGTCCTACTTTGTATTCCCTATTTTTACAGTAGAGCTTTCCAGAGTACTCTCATAGTACTGTAGGTCTTAAGTAGAGGCGCTATCCAGAGTACTCTCATAGTACTGTAGGTCTTAAGTAGAGACGCTATCCAGAGTACTCTCATAAAACTATAGGTCTTAAGTTGTAGAGCTATCCAGAGTACTCTCATAATACTGTAGGTGTTAAGTAGAGGCGCTATCCAGAGTACTCTCATAAAACTATAGGTCTTAAGTAGTAGAGCTATCCAGAGTACTCGCTCTGTGCTCCCTCCTCTCTATCTGTGTGCTCCCTGCCTGACTGAGAGGGAGTGTGCCAGTCAGTAGAGAGTTACTATAGTAGCAGCCTGTTGTGTCGTAGTAAAGGCCTGAAATTGTAGACAGCATCTCTGTTTAATATTTTAAACACTCTCTGCACAATGCGTCAGGCAGCCTGACGACCACGGGGTCCGGCTCAGCAGCGGCAGGGACATTTTTAGAACCCGGAGAGGAGAGGAAGTAGGAAGTGTACTTCATTAGAATGTCTAATTAGCCCTTCCACCACCGCCATAGCAACAGCCGACGAGTCTTGATTAAAATCATACCACGCATTAAAAATTAAATCCACACCGAACCGCAGTCTAACGCGGATTTGCTTAGGGAAGCCATGCCTCACCATGCCTCTCATTTCGATGCGATCACCCTGTGATGGCAATTTGGGAGTAAAATCACAACATATTTTGGTGTGTTGAATGCGCGTCGTAGAATAAGCATTACTGCTACTTTATGAGATGGTAGTGCATGCATTATGGATGTACTGAATCACAGGCTCGCAGACAGCAGAATATACCACAGTGGTTTGTGTGTGTGTGGTGGTGTAAATGATGGTGGATTATCATGTCAAAACTACAAGTTGTGTGTTTGTTTATGAGGCCGTTTGTGTGCCTGTGCTTTATCAATGATTTATAGATTTACACTAGATGACTAACAGGAGGCGCTGTTTTGAAGCCACCACTCCTCCATCTTGGCACACCCTCACCGTTGTAAACATTTTGGGGGGAAGCTATGGAAAAGCATTTATTAATGTCTACATTTGTTTTTGTCACGTTTATTATATTATAGAGCTAAACATAAAATAAAAAATATATATCATTTTTGGTTCTGACATTACTGTCCCCACTACAACATCAAAATACTTAAAAATACATGTCAATGTGTCCTTGAAACATTGAATTAACATACTGTATAATTCCATTAAATCCTATGGAGGACTGCTTCTTCTGAAGAATGCCAATATGGCTGACCGGTGGCTTCAAAGCCTCTTACTGGTTCATACATTGACTTGTATATTTGTTTGAGTGGTTTGACTTTTGTTGTGGGTATTATTGACTGATGTGTTCTCTTGTTGGTCTTTATCATAGCAATAAAAGCTATTGATTGTAGAGAGAGGGAGAGCAAAATAGAGTGACAGAGAGAGAGTGATGAAAGAGAGAGAGAGAGGAGGAGTAAAAGTGACTCACTCACCAGTATTTTTCATTCCTTTCTTTGTGGCTTCTCCATGGATCTACAGGAACCTTCCGTGACCCAAGTATGTCCACGTCTATAAGCCTTTATGTTACTATCAGTGTCTATTATAGTGTTTACACAAATATTATATTTTCTCCAAATAATAATGTTTAAGTCCTAATTCTATTTAATAACCCCTATGTGTTGTGTGTGCTGTGTGTTTGTGCAGAGAACATTCTGTGTAAGGCCCGTGATCCATGTGGTATGGACACCCTGCCCCTCAATGGTAACTTCAACAACAGCTACTCCCTCCGCAGCGTGGGGCCGGTGGGCGGTGGCGGGGGCAGCTGTGACTTCCTGGGCGGGGGCATGGGGTGTGCAGACACCCCCCCTCCCCTCCTCAACCCCCGCGGGACTGAAACCCTGGGCGGGGACGGAATGCGGCGCAACCTGTCTGACGCAGCTGCCTTCGAGAAGATGATCATCTCTGAGCTGGTGCACAACAACCTGCGTGGGGCAGGAGCTGGGGGCGGGGATAGGGTCTGTGGTAGTCTGGCGAGGGGCCTTCCTCACAGCGGAGTAGGCCGAGGCACAGGAGTAGCTGTGCCAGAGCCGAGCATCAGCCTGGACGACGACGAGGACTTCCTGTCCAGAGAAGGCGGGCGCCAGAGGACGCCGCAGGACGTGGAGCTGCTCTACAAAGCCCTGGAGGAGCCGCTGCTGTTGCAGAGAGCCCAGTCTGTCCTTTACCAGTCTGACCCCGAGGAGTCAGAGAGCTACACGGCCGACCTCACAGAGAGCCTGGGCCACAGCGGCCACAGTGGGCACAGCGCCGGAGGCCAGGGGTCTGGGGGACAGGGCCCTGACTCTCCCGCCAGGGACTCCCTGTATACCAGCATCACCAACCTGCGAGACTCGCCCTACCCGGACAGTAGCCCCGAGCCCCTGGAGGTGGTGCCCCGCTCGGCCCAGCCCCCTGAGGAGCTCTATTACAGCTCTGGGAGGCCCGCCCTGGGGTCTCGAGGAGCACCCATGCAGACCTTCTACCAGGCCCCGCCCCCCAGGAGGCCCAGTAGGGAGGGGGAGGGGCACCTCAGCCAGGAGCCCACCCACAGCGAGGGAGACGGACAGATGCAGCTGGTCACCAGCCTGTGACTGGAACCGCGAGGATGCGGACGGGGACCAAGATGATGAGGATGAGGAGGAAGGCTGGCTGGTTGCCTCCTCAGAACCCGCCTCTCTCTCTTTCTCTCGCTCCTCTCCACTTCCTGCTTGATTGGTTGCCTTTTTTTCCCTCTTTATTTGTATTGAAAGATGAGCGAGCAAATGTACATTTAAGGAGAGTTTAGCTGTCTCCACGGCAACAGTCTTATCCTAGAGAACCTCCGCTGTCTGGTGGAGATGAGTGATGGCTGAGTTGTTCTTCTCTGGAACATTCACCCGCACTCTCCTTCTCTCTCTTCAACATCCCCCTTTCTCTTGGCACGCAGCAGACAGATGCCAAGTCCAGCACTCTGAATGTACCAATCCAACAAACCCCTTATACCTTACTCCTACAGAGCTACAGATATTTCTCAACTTAACTTTGTTCAAAGTCCATTTTATTTAATTTTACTGAATTTCTACAAACATTCCTCTCGAGAAATTGGTCTCATTTTCTAGTTCTCTTTTCTCTTTCCCTTTTTCATGTTCCATCTCTCTTTTTGTTCACTCATCATTTGCTCGGCGTAGTTAGCTGTGGAGACAGGGGATATACTGTAGTAGCCTATTATACCATAGGAAAAAAATCTCTGAAAGCTACTTCAGTGTTGCCAAAAATACATTTTCCCAGCCAGAACAGAAACTGGAGCATTCGCACACACACAGACATACACACACTCACTCACTCACTCACAGAAGTGCTTGTTTCTGAACATCAGACACAACCCTCCATCTGAGTAAAAAGAAGCCAGAACAATTGTTCAGACAAGGCAGTTGGAGCTGCTGTCTAAGAGTAGTTGCCTTTATTTTATCTTGAACTGACTCGTATGTACAGAACTAGAGGAGAGACTGAGGACGTAGGAAGTACACCACAGGACAGGAAGGCTGTTTGAGGGGTCAAGGGTCAGGGGTCAAGAGGTAGATCTTTACGACTCGAGAAACGGACAAGGACTTTTTTGGGGGTGGATTTTTTGTTATTTTCTTCAGACATTTGAAAAGTAAAAGACTGCTTTACTAACTTTGAAGAAGAATATGTTATCTTGGTGACTTTCTGTTGCATCACCGGGAGGGTTATTAAGGGACAGATTGTGCTCCCTTTAAGAATGGATGCCCTCTTCAATGGATGTGTCCACGTCACCTATGTGTGGTTGTGACAGAATGGACTCTAAATGTTGGAACCACTTCAGCCGTTACGCAAGTCTAACTCTGTACATATGAACCACACAAACTACAGTACTTACTCTACTCCTACCGTGTAAATAGAGAAACCAGATGAAGAAAAGCAACAAAAAAGTAAGAAATACTAAAAACTGACATCTTGTACTGCAACAAAACAACAAAAGAAAAAAAGAAAATGTTTTGGAGTTTGTGATCTGAATGATGCACTCTATCTCTCTGCCCATCATTCTTTATCTTGCTCTCTCACTGTCGTTCTCTTGAGTCATAACTAGTGCTGTGCCATTCAGTGAAAATCTCTCGAACAGAAAAACAGAGAGAGAGAAAGAGTGTGATGGGTGGTAGATTTTGCATACAAATAAAAACGTTTAAAAAAAAAAGTCCTGGCACAATTTTATGTAATATAATCCATTACATGTTGTTAATGTTTGACCTTTGACATTCCCAGACAGGAAGTGCTGTGTGGGCGGGGGAGGGGGGATAGATGTCATAATAACATGTCATACTGTGCCTCATCACGGGCGTTCCAATGAATTGTGGTACAAGGGCAGCAGCCATAATGTGATTTTGGTCAGTAATGTATTGTTTGAAAGGTTATATCCTAGATACAACTAAATGATATCATTTTAATATGATGGGTTTTAGCATGTCAGATAACATTTGTTTTCTATCAAACGTCTTTCTTTTTGCTGTTTCTAACAGATAGTTTCAGCATTATTCCAGAGCCTAATGTGTGAGAGAGAGCGTGTGTGCGAGTTTGTGTGTATGCGTACCTGTGCAGGAGAGTGTGTGTGTACCTGTAGGTGTGTGATATGCTCAAGCATATGTACCATATTCGTGGGAATTTTGTAAGTGTGTAGATTCAAAAAGCTATTTTTGTTGGGTGAATTGAATGCACATCAGAGGAAGGGGACAGTAATTCTATATCTAGGAGAAAGCCTTTTATTCTATTAGCTTCCATCTCAAAGACAAGGGTAGCCAGCTGCTTCTGTGTGGCTGTTCCTGAGGTTCAGGTACCAACCTAAAACTGGGACACTTCAGGCTGCCTCACAGGATCTTGAGCAAGGAACAATGACAGGGTTTGTGGCACCCTATTTCATATGTAGTGCAGTTCTGACCAGGGCTGCCTATGTAGTGAACTACTATTGACCAGAGCCCTATGTAGTGAACTACTATTGACCAGAGCCCTATGTAGTGAACTACTATTGACCAGAGCCCTATGTAGTGAACTACTATTGACCAGAGCCCTATGTAGTGAACTACTATTGACCAGAGCCCTATGTAGTGAACTACTATTGACCAGAGCCCTATGTAGTGAACTACTATTGACCAGAGCCCTATGTAGTGAACTACTATTGACCAGAGCCCTATGTAGTGAACTACTATTGACCAGGGCCCTATGTAGTGAACTACTATTGACCAGAGCCCTATGTAGTGAACTACTATTGACCAGAGCCCTATGTAGTGAACTACTATTGACCAGAGCCCTATGTAGTGAACTACTATTGACCAGAGCCCTATGTAGTGAACTACTATTGACCAGGGCCCTATGTAGTGAACTACTATTGACCAGGGCCCTATGTAGTGAACTACTATTGACCAGAGCCATATGTAGTGAACTACTATTGACCAGAGCCCTATGTAGTGAACTACTATTGACCAGAGCCCTATGTAGTGAACTACTATTGACCAGGGCCCTATGTAGTGAACTACTATTGACCAGGGCCCTATGTAGTGAACTACTATTGACCAGAGCCCTATGTAGTGAACTACTATTGACCAGAGCCCTATGTAGTGAACTACTATTGACCAGAGCCCTATGTAGTGAACTACTATTGACCAGAGCCCTATGTAGTGAACTACTATTGACCAGGGCCCTATGTAGTGAACTACTATTGACCAGAGCCCTATGCGAACAAAGACAGAACTTGGATCAAAGACGCATGCTGTGTTCAAAATGAAACCATAATGCAGGGAATAGGGTGCCATTTCAGACACAGACAGTACAGTCAGAATGACAGGCAGACTTGACCGTTGGGACCATCCAGTCAGAATGACAGGCAGAGTTGATTGATGGAACCATCCAGTCAGAATGACAGGCAGAGTTGACCAATGAGACCATCCAGTCAGAATGACAGGCAGAGTTGACCGATGGGACCATCCAGTCAGAATGACAGGCAAAGTTGACCAATGAGACCATCCAGTCAGAATGACAGGCAGAGTTGACTGATGGGACCATCCAGTCAGAATGACAGGCAGAGTTGATTGATGGAACCATCCAGTCAGAATGACAGGCAGAGTTGACCAATGAGACCATCCAGTCAGAATGACAGGCAGAGTTGACCAATGAGACCATCCAGTCAGAATGACAGGCAGAGTTGACCAATGAGACCATCCAGTCAGAATGACAGGCAAAGTTGACCAATGAGACCATCCAGTCAGAATGACAGGCAGAGTTGACCAATGAGACCCTCCAGTCAGAATGAGAGGCAGAGTTGACCGATGGGACCATCCAGTCAGAATGACAGGCAAAGTTGACCAATGAGACCATCCAGTCAGAATGACAGGCAGAGTTGACCGATGGGACCATCCAGTCAGAATGACAGGCAGAGTTGACCAATGAGACCATCCAGTCAGAATGACAGGCAGTTGACTGATGGGACCATCCAGTCAGAATGACAGGTAGTTGACTGATGGGACCATCCAGTCAGAATGACAGGTAGTTGACTGATGGGACCATCCAGTCAGAATGACAGGCAAAGTTGACCAATGAGACCATCCAGTCAGAATGACAGGCAGAGTTGACCAATGAGACCATCCAGTCAGAATGAGAGGCAGAGTTGACCGATGGGACCATCCAGTCAGAATGACAGGCAAAGTTGACCAATGAGACCATCCAGTCAGAATGACAGGCAGAGTTGACCGATGGGACCATCCAGTCAGAATGACAGGAAGAGTTGACCAATGAGACCATCCAGTCAGAATGACAGGCAGTTGACTGATGGGACCATCCAGTCAGAATGACAGGTAGTTGACTGATGGGACCATCCAGGCAGTTGACTGATGGGACCATCCAGTCAGAATGACAGGCAGAGTTGACCGATGGGACCATCCAGTCAGAATGACAGGCAGTTGACCAATGAGACCATCCAGTCAGAATGACAGGCAGTTGACTGATGGGACCATCCAGTCAGAATGACAGGCAGTTGACCGATGGGACCATCCAGTCAGAATGACAGGCAGTTGACTGATGGGACCATCCAGTCAGAATGACAGGCAGAGTTGACCAATGAGACCATCCAGTCAGAATGACAGGCAGTTGACTGATGAGACCATCCAGTCAGAATGACAGGCAGTTGACCAATGAGACCATCCAGTCAGAATGACAGGCAGTTGACCAATGAGACCATCCAGTCAGAATGACAGGCAGTTGACAGATGGGACCATCCAGTCAGAATGACAGGCAGTTGACAGATGGGACCATCCAGTCAGAATGACAGGCAGTTGACTGAGGGGACCATCCAGTCAGAATGACAGGCAGAGTTGACCAATGAGACCATCCAGTCAGAATGACAGGCAGTTGACTGATGAGACCATCCAGTCAGAATGACAGGCAGTTGACTGATGGGACCATCCAGTCAGAATGACAGGCAGTTGACTGATGGGACCATCCAGTCAGAATGACAGGCAGTTGACTGATGGGACCATCCAGTCAGAATGACAGGCAGTTGACAGATGGGACCATCCAGTCAGAATGACAGGCAGTTGACTGATGGGACCAGAATGTCAGAATGTAGCGTTGCCATATTAAAGCGATGCCAGAGAGAAACCATCCATCAAACCAGAGATGTATTCATGAGGTTCCTTCCCCCTAAAGTCTGTCCAAACCTTAAAAAGCTGAGAGTTTTGCCATTCTCTTTATTTATGTATTTTTCTAATGCTTTATTTATCTCTATATTTATTTATGTATTTGGAATATTTATTTCTATGTTCATTTATTCATGCTTTATTTTTTATTTTTCAAGATCTCTGTGCATAGCTGAGCTGTGCGATGCAAATGCTGAAGTAAGCCCATTTAAATGTGCAGTACATTTAGGCAAGTAGATGGATTCTCCAGCGTCCACTTCAGGGTGACATTTGGTTAGGGCCTGGGTGTCCCACTTCTTCCTAAAGAGTCCTAAAGGGCACATTGAGTTTAGTTGTGGCTCTTGGGGGAGAAAGGGAAGGATTGAGAGCCAGGATAGAATTAAGAATATATTTGGTTTTTCCTCCATTTCTTCTTGGTAGAAGAATCTCTCTGAGTTCAGACTCAGATAGGAGGCCCAGGTGTTCTACAGGAGGCATGTGTGCAATACTGTGCTGGTGTGTCTGACTTGGTTTAACATTGGAAACGGCCTGGTTGGGTAGTGTTAATATATGCCTACCACTGGACCGCTGTGTATGTCTGTGTTTACAGAAGGATCTGATAATTATGCACATTTTCTTTTGCTTGTTACTGGAAATATTAATTAAACATTGGCCTTGCAGCTCATAGTTAATTCAATAGGAGCATTAACCGGTCAGCAATGGACAATTGAATGTATGTTGACTAGAAGGAATAAAGAAAGGGAATTAATGGCCTACACTGACCACCATCATTATCATCACATCACCACCTACACCTTTATTGATGTGATCTTCAATGTTTATCTTTAGCTGGTAACCTCACAGGGACAGACACTGTGCACGGACAGACTCACCAGGAGGGGAAGAACCTGCATCACCATCTCCTGTGTAGTCTCTCTCTCTCTCTCTCTCTCTCTCTCTCTCTTCCCTCACCTCTCTCACTCCATCCCATCTTAATCCACCAGTGGGCTCCCTTTTAGCCCAGCATTAATTCCAGAGTTTTATTTGGAGTTAATTTGTTTGTCTTAAGCTTTGTTTACACCAGATTGATATCTCAATAAACAGTGGAGCCGTACTGTATTGTGGTAATGCTAGTGATTATACAGCAGAAAGCACTGTAGGACCCAGAGACCTGCTCAATGGGAGTTTCACCCCCATCTAAATCCCTATGTTACCTCTGATTAGGATAATAACACTGGCTAATCATTTACTGTGCTGAGACCACATAGGGAGAGATCTCTCTCTCTCTCTCTCTCTCTCTCTCTCTCTCTCTCTCTCTCTCTCTCTCTCTCTCTCACTTCCATCCCACTACTCCCTGCCCGTGCATCTGGCCCCTACCTCTATGTGTGCTGGCAGGTGGATTGAAGGTTCTTATAGGATAGAGTTGGAGTCAGTCTGTCCCTCTCAGTGTTCCAATAGACAGCGGAGGACACTGTGATCTGACAGTAACGTTGCCCTGCTGCTGACCTTCTCAGATGGACTGTTTCTCTCCCAGGTTTGTGATGCCCATATCCTGTGACCTCTGCGTTAGTGTGAAAACATGTCAGTGGTTCCTCTGCAGCGGAGGGGAGGAGAGGAGAGGAGGAGCACTGGGTCATGTAGTCTATCCCCAGGGAACTGCCATAACGGGAGCGGTGTCAGGACATGTGATGTCACAGTTAGCCAGGGACAGTGTGTTCGTGCAAGGTTATACAGGAAGCAGATGTGATGTATTGTTCTAGATGCCTTACTGTTGCCCTGGTGAGGAGTCAGGAGGTTCCAGTTCATCAACTAACCAGGCGCATTAGATCAACTCCACTGGCCTCACAAACCCATTGTAACAGTAACACAGAGGTCTCTGTCTGTGTAGTGAAATTATTGAGATATAATAGGAATCAACTGCCACATCTACTGGACAAGGGAGATTTTCAGAGTGATAAGGAATGCAACAGGCTTTCCTATATGAAATTAATACTATTTTGTTATTGATCTCTTGTTACGTGTCCACATGACTATATACAGTACATATATCATAGTTTTAAGAATATGTTGGAGTATGATTACACAAATGCAGTGACAAGGATTGTGCTGTTTATTTTTGTGTTGGGTAACTGTCTGTCCATGGAGCTGAGTTATGGCTCAAAGCGGCGGCCATCTTTTATACACAGGGTGGGACTACAACAGATGGATTTCTGGGTAGGGTAGGCTGGGTACTCTACACCCGGAACCTCTGGTCCAAAATCAAAAGACAACACACACACACATACTACACGCATAGTAACACACATACATGTCCAGTCAGGTTAGGTAGTTTAAACTACTGTGTACAGTGAAGTGGCGCTAGAGATCATAAAAGATCATAAGGGATTTACCGTTTACATGTTCAAAGTCGATCCACGTAACCGTAGGAGCTAGGAGCAGGCTGACGTTGACCTATTCATTTTTGTAGGCATGTTTTTCTATTTCTGAATACACATCCCAGTACTCTGGCTCCTCTGACTGTGTGACTCTGATCTGAACTGTGTCTGAAACTGCATGTGTGGATGACTAACGCTATGGGACACTGATGAACCATCTCTGTGGTGGGCAGCTCCATGGGACACACATACTCCCCACTAGGCTGACTGGTCACTGTAGGCTAGAGATGCTGGTCTAAGTGGCCAGCCACCTATCGAGGTCTATTGGTGTGTTCTGCATGGCTGTAAGTGTACAAGGGCAGGGTCTGGGAAATGTGCATGAGATGTTCTGGGCTCTATACAGTAGGAGGGGCTGTGAATGCTGTCAGTAGCAGGTCAGTATGTTCATTGGTCAGACCCAGCCAGACAGTATTAGACATTAGGAATGACCAGACAGGTAGACAGTCTAAGGCAGAGAAGTGTTGGTAAGAGATGAGTGACGACTGGTAGAACTATTGCTGGGTGTATGGATGTTTGGGCTCAGTTTGGGAGGTTCATCATCAGTAGGACCTTTGAGGACTGAGTAGTGATCGTGTGCCATTGGGGTGATGATAATGTGTACGTCTCCATTTAGAGTACTTCTCTTAGATTTTACTACGATGGGTTTTTCTCCATTCATTTATTCTGTACTTCTGAATCCTTTCTAAAGAGAGGTTGATGTAAAACGTTGATTCAGTTTTGTTATTTTTTTATTTGAGGACTGATGTGTGATTCTTTTCTCACGTCATTGCTTTGACAGCTGTCTGTCTATCTGGGCCAAAGGGGGTGGTGGTTTTCTGTGAGCGTTTGCGTCATCGCAGGTCAGCGCGACCCTGTATCAGCACATATTAATAAAAAACTATTTAAAATCGAACTACCTTGTGTCAATAATGGACTAGAGTTTCCCTACAATCTTTCCATGTGCATTCATTCTAATGCTGTGTGGGTGTCTTTCAAGCTGAAAATGAAAAGGTGTCTTTAAGTGCTAATGATTTATTCATGGTTTGGCCTGCAGGGTGATGGGGATCTGAGTATGGTGGTGTATTAAACCTCCGCCTCGTACCAACAGGAGTGCAAGACTCAAGACTCTCTGCCTTGCTCTGAGTAAACTCTCTTCTCAACCACATGCAGATGGAACTGTGGGTGGGTTGATTCTTTTTCTTGTCTTCTATCCGAGGCCTTCAAACAAACAAAACAATGAAAGAAAAGCTAAAGAAAGGCGAGAGGAAGGAGACGTTGTTTCTATACGAGTCATGCTCTCTCTCCCACTCAGGGTTGGTTGGTTAGCGATTGGTCCTGTACGCCCACCATGATTGGAAGACGACCAACAAGGTTATTCTATGTTGAGGTTAGTTCATGCTGAGAAATCAACGGTTGTTCATAACAAATGGTACTGAGCACCAGTGGCAGACATTGAGAACAGAGGTGGGTGGTTTCAGTCAGGGCTGGGCAGATCACTTTAAAAATGTGAAGAGTTGCTTAGGTATACAGTAGACTTAGTGAGCCGTATGATAATGCAAACTGCAGATCACATGGATAGCAGTATGGTGCAGTACTGTACAACCACCATGTTGGATGTTTCATAGCAGAAAGCCGGCCATTCACAGGAAGTGAAACTACATTTTGCCATGGCAACAACAAATTATGAGCATGAATGTTTCTGTAGTGTGCACTTCCCCTAAACTTATAGTTTGTGATGTGAGGGCCCAACATTGAAGTGAAGGGGTTTGTAGTACAGTATCCAGCCTCCCTTGAAAGCTCATTGTTACTGATAGTGTGTCATCAGTGTTTGATAAGTGTCTCCTGGAGGGGTTCGTTTCCTTGATGGCTCATAATCCTGGCCATTGTAGAATCTGATCGTTAGCTAATTAGCTCTTAGCTAATTATTATGTGCATCGGAGCATCTTAATTCATAATTATATGGCTTCCTACTACCATTATCATCAATCTTGTCCCTCTGCTCCTTTGCTCTGTCCGCTTGGTGTGTGTGTGTGTATGTGTGTGTGTTTCATACAAAATATAAAGTGTGTGTTTCATACATTGTAGTACATGTATGATACACACACTCCTCCCTCTCCTGGCCCCTACTGTGCCTCCTCAGTGGTAGTCCCTGTGGGGGAGCTCTCCAGCCTTGACCACCCAGTCACCCCACACTTCAGCACTGTTACAATGAAAGACACATGTAAACACATGCCTAGGGCCTACTAGGCAGACAGATAGAGGGGGAATCTGCATCATTCACACAGCCTCCGTGTCACCACAGATACACTCCTCCACTCCCCAGCACTCACACAGCCACAGAGGTGAGGCCATCTCAGCCGAAAGGTAAAAATAGCCCTTGCCAAGGTTAGTGGCCATTTTGGGTACTCTGAGATGGCATGAGTAGTACACATCACCCACAGAACCTAACATCGCTGTAATAATAGACAGTCAGCTATTAAACTCAGACTGAACCAGCACTGATGATGTCACTGGGTTCTTCCTGGTTCTTTACTGCCCTCAAGTGTTTGGATTTAGCTGTGTTCCTCTATTATACAGTATATGTCAAGGTAGTGATAGTAGGCTATGATTCTCCTTTATCCCCCCTCCATCTCTGCACCACAGTGTTCTCTCCTTCTCTCGGTTAGTGTTTGCTCCAGAGTAGTGTCCTCTCTTTGGCACCTCTCTGCATTCCCTTTCTCGTCTAAGCCAAGTAGTATGTTGGGGCGGCAGGGTAGCCTAGTGGTTAGAGCATTGGACTAGTAAGGTACAAAATCTGTTGTTCTGCCCCTGAACAGGCAGTTAACCCACTGTTCCGAGGCCATCATTGAAAATAAGAATTTGTTCTTAACTGACTTGCCTAGTAAAATAAAAATAAAAAAATGTTAGAGATGAGCAAATTGTCTTCCGCTCCTAAAGGGTATCTCTGTGCTCCAATTATATTTGAAGAAAATACAGCATCCGGTATGAGAAGAAATATATATGTTTTAATTAAATATATTTTGGATACAAATAATGGAAAATATTTTAGTCACGAAAACAATATCCCTCTATACGGGAGGTTAAAATAATATCCCTCTATACAGGAGGGTAAAATAATATCCCTCTATACGGGAGGTTAAAATAATATCCCTCTATACGGGAGGTTAAAATAATATCCCTCTATACAGGAGGGTAAAATAATATCCCTCTATACGGGAGGTTAAAATAATATCCCTCTATACGGGAGGTTAAAATAATATCCCTCTATACGGGAGGGTAAAATAATGTCCCTCTATACAGGAGGGTAAAATAATATCCCTCTATACGGGAGGTTAAAATAATATCCCTCTATACGGGAGGTTAAAATAATATCCCTCTATACGGGAGGGTAAAATAATGTCCCTCTATACGGGAGGGTAAAATAATGTCCCTCTATACAGGAGGGTAAAATAATATCCCTCTATACGGGAGGGTAAAATAATGTCCCTCTATACAGGAGGGTAAAATAATATCCCTCTATACGGGAGGGTAAAATAATGTCCCTCTATACGGGAGGTTAAAATAATATCCCTCTATACAGGAGGGTAAAATAATATCCCTCTATACAGGAGGGTAACATAATGTCCCTCTATACGGGAGGGTAAAATAATGTCCCTCTATACGGGAGGGTAAAATAATGTCCCTCTATACAGGAGGGTAAAATAATATCCCTCTATACAGGAGGGTAAAATAATATCCCTCTATACAGGAGGGTAAAATAATATCCCTCTATACGGGAGGGTAAAATAATATCCCTCTATACAGGAGGGTAAAATAATGTCCCTCTATACAGGAGGGTAAAATAATATCCCTCTATACGGGAGGGTAAAATAATATCCCTCTATACAGGAGGGTAAAATAATATCCCTCTATACGGGAGGGTAAAATAATGTCCCTCTATACAGGAGGGTAAAATAATATCCCTCTATACGGGAGGGTAAAATAATGTCCCTCTATACAGGAGGGTAAAATAATATCCCTCTATACGGGAGGGTAAAATAATGTCCCTCTATACAGGAGGGTAAAATAATGTCCCTCTATACGGGAGGGTGAAATAATGTCCCTCTATACAGGAGGGTAAAATAATGTCCCTCTATACAGGAGGGTAAAATAATGTCCCTCTATACAGGAGGGTAAAATAATGTCCCTCTATACAGGAGGGTAAAATAATGTCCCTCTATACAGGAGGGTAAAATAATGTCCCTCTATACGGGAGGGTAAAATAATGTCGCTCTATACGGGAGGGTAAAATAATGTCGCTCTATACGGGAGGGTAAAATAATGTCCCTCTATACGGGAGGGTAAAATAATGTCCCTCTATACGGGAGGGTAAAATAATGTCCCTCTATACGGGAGGGTAAAATAATGTCCCTCTATACAGGAGGGTAAAATAATGTCCCTCTATACGGGAGGGTAAAATAATGTCCCTCTATACGGGAGGGTAAAATAATGTCCCTCTATACGGGAGGGTAAAATAATTTCCCTCTATACGGGAGGGTAAAATAATATCCCTCTATATGGGAGGGTAAAATAATGTCCCTCTATACAGGAGGGTAAAATAATGTCCCTCTGTACAGGAGGGTAAAATATTGCAATAGTCATACTAATTCAATCAAAGCAAAGCAAACAAATATATAAATAAACATTTAAAAAGGGATGAACAATTGTTACATATAAACCTGACTGTTACACTTCAGAATGGTAAGTAGTTATACAGCATGTCCCATAACTTTGTCTCTAAGAAGTGCTAGTTTACCGTAACAACTAAGCTGAAAACTATGGATTTGAAGTTAGTTACAATATCACCTGTCAGACATGGGAGGTCCTCCATTCATCTGAGGAGGTCCTGGACTCTGTGCACCAGGAGTCACTTCCTTAGTCTCATCGTTAACCCTGTTGGAGTAATAAGACATCAACATTCACATCCATGATCCACCATAATACTGTTCCCTATAGAGACAGAGGCTGACATGAACCGTGGGAAAATGGAGTTGGTGAAATTATACCCAATGAGTTGTGGATGTATCAATATGTAGTGAAGTTTACCTGACATCATCATTGACCCACCACAAGACAAACGTTATTACATGCCCCATTGTGAGATTACAGAGGTACGATCTTAATTTGATCCCGTTTTGGTTGCTGAGCATTTTCCTGCACAGCAGGAAATGCAAACCTGTAGTGTATTCAAAGTTTAAAAGGGCATTGAAAGTTGGTAATTTCCACTTTAAAATGACTGATTTGATTTGCCCCAATGAAAAATCTATCAACTCACGTAACAATTCACATTTGTTGTTGCTGCAGGATTATTTTCCTGCTGTAGCAAACCGGCTCAAAATGAAATCCAGCATTTCTCTTCTGAGAGAATTCAGTATCTGTTCCCTCACGGCCCATTGGCTGAACGGACCTCTTGCTTGGCTCACCTCTCTCTCCTTGACTGCTAAACATTTTTTTAACATGCATGAGCATTTACCATGCTCATTAGGTATTACAGGTATTAGAATATAAGGAGCATGTGTTAAACAAACTGGTCTTTCTATTAAACCTGTGGGATCAATGACTCGTGGAATCAGCTCTGACTGAGGATAATGAAACCCAACCGGTAATGAAGTAATGAGGGTCTTTCTCAGAGAAAGGTTAACCTGTTCACAAGATGCCCATTCAGCAGAGAGGACGTACTCAACATGTGTCTCCTGACTGTGTGGTGGCACCCTCTCCTCTTCCACCCCATCCCCCTGGTCCTGATGGTTCAAAGGGACAAATGCAGTTATATGTCACGTTCTGACCTTTATTTCCTTTGTTTTGTCATTATTTAGTATGGTCAGGGCGTGAGTTGGGGTGGGCAGTCTATGTTTGTTTTTCTATGATTTGGGTATTTCTATGTTTCGGCCTAGTATGGTTCTCAGTCAGAGGCAGGTGTCATTAGTTGTCTCTGATTGAGAATCATACTTAGGTAGCCTGGGTTTCACTGTGTGTTTGTGGGTGATTGTTCCTGTCTCTGTGTTTGCACCAGATAGGGCTGTTTTGAGTTTTCACGTTTCTTGTTTTGTTAGTTTATTCATGTATAGTGTTTTTTTTATTAAACATGAATAACCACCACGCTGCATCTTGGTCCGCCTCTCCTTCACCTCAAGAAGACCGTTACATTATAGATTATAGACAGGCGCAGATCGGAGAGACTCAGCATCCCCAGCAGCTGGATCATCAGGTTCTCCGTTGTCTCTTAGAGAAGTTAAAACAACAACACGTGTTACTTCTTGCTGCTCTAAGCTGTTTTCTGTAACATGAAACACTTCAGCACATTAAACCATGTAACTACTAAAAATGTCCTCAGGTTGACTGAGTCTGACTCACCTCTGGTTTTCCCTGTTGGTGTTAAGGTCGTCCCGACCCAGCTGAGCGGGCTGTGCAAGAGCAAATCTGATGTGGTGTGTGATGAACAAATTAAATGTTGCGTTCAGTCCTAAATCATACGTTTATCCTCTCTGAATTAATTTTGGACAGCTAAGATGACTGGCTGTACACTCTGAGCACAATTGTTGATGCAGGTCATAAAAGGTACTCACGGATGTTTGTCTCTCCAAGGAATGTTGCCATATCTGTACGCTAAGAAACCAGCAATGCCAGCAAAAGTATCTATATCCACAGGAAAACGAGTCCTATATCGATATAACCTGAAAGACCGCTCAGCAAGGAAGAAGCCACTGCTCCAAAACTGCCATAAAAAAAGACAGACTACGGTTGGTAACTGCACATCGGGACAAAGATCGTACTTTTTGGAGAAATGTCCTCTGGGTCTGATGAAACAAAAATAGAACTGTTTGGCCATAATGACCATCGTTATGTTTGGAAGAAAAAGGGGGAGGCTTGTAAGCCAAAGAACACTATCCCAACTGTGAAGCACGGGGTGGCAGCATCATGTTGTGGCGGTGCTTTGCTGCAGGGGGAACTGGTGCACTTCACAAAATAGATGGCATCATGAGGTAGGAAAATTATGTGGATATATTGAAGCAACATCTCAAGACATCAGTCAGGAAGTTAAAGCTTGGTCGCAAATGGGTCTTCCAAATGGACAATGACGCCAAGCATACTTCACCAAGTTGAGGCAAAATGGCTTAAGGACAACAAAGTCAAGGTATTGGAGTGGCCATCACAAAGTCCTGGCCTCAATCCTATAGAATATTTGTGGGCAGAATTGAAAAAGCATGTGCGAGCGAGGAGGCCTACAAAGCTGACTCAGTTACACCAGCTCTGTCAGGAGGAATGGGCCAAAATTCACCCAACTTATTGTGGGAAGCTTGTGGAAGGCTACCCGAAACATTTGACCCAAGCTAAACAATTTAAAGGCAATGCAACCAAATACTAATTGAGTGTATGTAGACTTCTGACCCACTGAGAATGTGATGAAAGAAATAAAAGCTGAAGTAAATCATTCTCTCTACTATTTCTGACATTTCACATTCTTAAAATAAAGTGGTGATCCTAACTGACCTAATACAGGGAATATTTAAATGTCAGGAATTGTGAAAAACTTCATTTAAATGTATTTGGCTAGAAAATACATTCCATACAAAACTAAATAAAGCAGTTAGGTTGTAATACTATCTATTGATAGTAGCAGATATACTGTAATATCATAATACTGTTAGTGTTGTTAATGCAGACACATTTTCAGAGATTTTCAAACAACTAGTGCAATAAATGTAGATAAAATATGAAATACTATTTTAAGAGCTTTTTTCAATAAAAGCTATACTTTCAAGAATGTGGATCTGCAGTTCTATAAGCACATTATTCATTTTTCTAATGGCAAGAATTTTGCAACTTGTTTTAGCCACAGATGAAAAGTGGGTGGGTTGTCATTTTTCCAACACACAAGAATACATTTATTTGCAAAGTAAGTTGTCAGCAACCTTATCTTGTCTGAATCTAGCGCAGTATTCAGCATTTGATTAAGGAGGTAAAGGCTTGGGTACTGTACTTTTAAGAACACATTGGCAACAAGAAATAGATAATAATAAATAATAAATAAATAATTTAAAAAACGTGTTTGAAATACCTCAGTGCTTTCTACAGTCTACCCATGCCATTAACGTGTACTTACTGTCATCACAAATATGATGAAACTGATTCAGAGGTAAAGGGTGGCTAGATTGATATTCAATCTGAACCCAGTCATATCTGCCCAAAGTCCCAGACAAGAATTTGCTAGTTTGGGCTGACCAATAGTAAAGTTGGAAATTGGGCAGCTCCAGACCCCATAAACTCATGTTTGACCAGTATTATCCTCCAATCATTGTTATGTGAGAGAGGACCAACGGATGAGGTCTTTAATTTTTGCTAAAGAGGGGAGTGTAACATGCATTCTGGTTGCTCCTTTTTTAATTGATAGGCAAGGAGCTTACTTGGTTATCATATTCATATGTTTTTGTCTAACATAAAACATGTTATCATTGATATGGGGAGTTTGTTAAACATTTAGTTTGCTTCAAGATTTACGTGCCTTCAATTCTCAGTAGAAAACCTTTTGTGCAATTGTTCGCATCTTTCTTAATGTCACACAACTTCTCCCGGTTCTTTTTCTTAAATGAGGCATATGAAATAATTTTACCACTTCGGGTGGGTTTTGCCGCCTCCCATACAGTGGAAGCATCTTAATGTACAGTAGGGTCACTATTATCTGTATGTAATTCACAATCCCACAATGCATTTCTGCTCTGAAATGTTTATCTGCCATTAGAGATGTAGTAAGTTTCTCATTTCTGGATAGAGAAACAAAGCTGCTCAGGTTCACAGATAAATATATTTTGACATGATTGGATAAGTCAAATGTACCAATAGTGCAACTGTTCACAGCAGATAGCTGTTGGGGAAAAATAAGTAGTCTATTCTGGAATATGAGTTGGGTACTGTAACGGGGTTCTCCCTGGGAAGGAGAGGCGGACCAAAATGCAGCGTGGTTATAGTTCATGTTTTTAATATAGGAAAACTCAACATGAACATAATACAAAACAATAAATGTGGAAAAACCAAAACAGACCTATCTGGTGCAACAAAGACAGGAAACAACCACCCACAAAACCCAACACAAAACAGGCTACCTAAATATGGTTCCCAATCAGAGACAATGATTAACACCTGCCTCTGATTGAGAACCATATCAGCCCAAACACAGAAACAGACAAACTAGACATCCAACATAGAATGCCCACTCAGATCACACCCTGACCAAACAAAACATACAAACATACAAAGCAAACTATGGTCAGGGTGTGACAGGTACATTAGAAAAGTATCATCTTTGGCTTGGGGTTTGATCTCACGCCAGACATCAACTAGTCCACATTCTGAACCCAGACTGTTCAAATCTCTTGCTGATTTAGTTAGGGGTTTGTTTGTCTTATTGCATTTGTCCATAATTGGGTTCAGAAGAAAAAGAAGAAGGAGCTGTGGTGACAGTAAAATGTCAAACAAAAGAAACAATATGAAACACTCACCAGTGATTTCCTTTGTGTGGCTAGTGGCTTTGGCTTTGTCTCCATTTCCTGAGTTTAATCAGAGAATGAAGTCATTTCAATTGAATATGTACTTTATTTCAGATGGAGATGCTATCGACAGTAATGAGCTGTCTTTATATTAGTTAAGAGTACTTACCTGATGTGTTGTCCGAGGTGTCAGTCGGATTGTAAATTAAAATGTCAGTTGAATTGTCAGTCTACGTTTTTTACATTTTAACAGACGCTCTTATCCAGAGAAATGAGCGTTAACTGCCTTGGATATATGTACCAATACGAAAGTGCAAGAAGTTTAAAATGAAAGAAAATGGGAAAATCATTCTTTACCTGCAACAATGTAATGCAAATGGCACTCCTTGACCTTGCCCTTAAGAGAAGACACATGGGAAGTAAGCATCTCTAAAATAATTTTCAACAATCATCTCAATTGTGTGAAATAATAACAGGACTCACCTGGAGAACATGAAAGAATGTGAATGTCAGATTCAGTCATTCAGAGAGGATGACAGCACTGTTCACATGTATCACCTTATCAGAGAGATGTGGTTCAGAAGGCTTGTTCATGCCACGGTAGGCTATTGGAGTCTGTGGGAAAGCACATGAGAAAATAAAGAATTGATTTCAGGTTTGAATCAAAAAGCCCTGTTTTGTCATACAACATAGTACTTATTATCTAAAGAAAATACCAATATATACAGTTGGTGTCCTGATTCTACACCCTTTTCCCCAAAGTGTACACTTGCACACTTCCCGCCATGGTTAAAAGCATTGGAACGGGTGTAAACATTAGCTGCAGGGACTTTCCAACATTGTGAAATCCATGTCGGGAAGTGTGCACTTGGGGGAAGGGTGGAGAATCAAGACAAAGTCTGAAGTACAAATCCTGAATTAAACCATAAGATTTCCACTAACATTGTTTGAGTACACCTCAATTTCAGATCCAGCCGGAGTTTCATATTGGTACACATATCCAATTCCGTCCTCAAATCTTCACACCTGTCTGTCCATTTTCTTGATGGGAGAGCATGCTAAGCAAGCTACAGAAGAAGACATTAATTTAGTACAACTTTCTATCAACCGTCTACACAGGCAAACCACTGAGGGAGAGGCATCATGTACCAATCTATCAACCGTCTACACAGACAAACTCAGCCCACCTGTCTGTCTGTCCTTCAGTCCATCTGTATGAAGAAGAGGAGTACATAATATGTATCACTACCACAGACAAAAGGTATGGGAAATGTCCATATCAGTAAACTCATTATCTTCCACATACTGAACCATACCATCAGCAAACTACTGAGGGAGAGGCATCATGTACCAATCTATCAACCGTCTACACAGGGAAACTACTGAGGGAGAGGCATCATGTGCCAATCTGTCAACCGTCTACACAGGCAAACTACTGAGGGAGAGGCATCATGTACCAATCTATCAACCGTCTACACAGGCAAACTACTGGGGGAGATGCATCACGTACCTATCTATCAACCATCTACACAGACAAACTACTGAGGGAGAGGCATCATGTGCCAATCTATCAACCGTCTACACAGGCAAACTACTGAGGGAGAGGCATCATGTGCCAATCTATCAACCGTCTACACAGGCAAACTACTGAGGGAGAGGCATCATGTGCCAATCTATCAACCGCCTACACAGGCAAACCACTGAGGGAGAGGCATCATGTACCAATCTATCAACCGTCTACACAGACAAACTCAGCCCACCTGTCTGTCTGTCCTTCAGTCCATCTGTATGAAGAAGAGGAGTACATAATATGTATCACTAGCACAGACAAAAGGTATGGGAAATGTCCATATCAGTAAAGTCATTCTCCTCCACATACTGAACCATACCATCATTGTCTACTGTGTGTTACGGGTGAACACATCAGACAGCCAATTACGACAGACATACTGTACAGTACTTTAAACTCAGTACAGTTGTGTACATGATCACATCTGTGAGGGTCTACAGTAGCCACTGTAGAAACCAGGAGCCTTAGTGTGTGTGTGTGTGTGTGTGTGTGTGTGTGTGTGTGTGTGTGTGTGTGTGTGTGTGTGTGTGTGTGTGTGTGTGTGTGTGTGTGTGTGTGTGTGTGTGTGTGTGTGTGTGTGTGTGTGTGTGTGTGTGTGTGTGTCTCTGCATGAACTTGAAAAACTAAAAACAAGAGTGACAGAAGACTAAATAAATCAGAGTTGGATCTTTCCCTCTCCTCCAGTGTCTCATTTGAAGAAAACACAACCACAAGCTGGAAAGGAATGTTTTAATGATGAAATGAATGAAACACATATTATAATACTAAGAAGAGTAATCTTAGGTTCTACATTTCTATTATATAAAACACAAAACTCTGCAGAATAGTCCTCCTAAACTTGCAGGCTAAAAAGTAGATATGACAATTATGTGGAGGTTTCCTCATACAGATACATGCAGAAAGTTTGTTACAAATAATACAAGAGAGTATGAGGGACAACTGTATCCATCAGACCTGAGTCGTTCATTAAACAATAGTCTTAACTCACTCACTTGTATGGCAATGTATGAGCAGATCATATCAATCCAACAGTCAAAATGCAAAGAGTGAGTTAACTAACCATAAAATGCATTAAGCGAAAGCCATTCATACATGTATGGGACCAACCCACAGACATGACATATCAAATACATTACTAGGAAGTAAACAACCCTAATTCAGATGTGAAGAAAATTGACCTTTTCTGACACGAAGGTTATAAGGTGTCAGTGTACTGTATGTGGGTATGTCATTCGTCTAAGTCATTTGACCTGACAGAGACACTGACTGAAATAAACATTCTAATGAAACGGTCAACATAAATGTCAACATAGCTCCATAATTCCTGTCTAAAGTTGTGGTATTTTTCACAATGTCACTAGTAGGTGGGGATGTGGGGTACAGTTCCTTCCGCAAGAACTGCAGGTAACACTTCCTATGAATACCCTCTTCATAATGTGTTATAAGTGTATTTATAACACCTTATAATCTATGAATATATACATCATAATGCATGACATAGGCACCAATGGCTAATACATGTCTATATTTCTTCAGCATTTTAAGCAGGCAGCATAATACCTTATGATTATGAAGCTAAGTGGTATGACCTCATGAAAGACTCTTTAGGAAAATGTGTCAGATGGCTATACAGTAACGACTTCACGTAGGAGTTCCGCACTCCTGTTAAAGGGATAGTTCACCCAAATTACAAAATATAATTTGCTTTCTTTACACCATAAGCAGTCTATGGACAAGCTCAGACAGCAATCCATACTTTGGTTTTGTTTACCTGACCACTGTCTTCAAATGCAAACTTTTTAGATCAAATCCAATGTCAAGTAATGTGAAGCCAATATCCCATTTCTTGCATTGTTTTTGTGCTTCATGTCCAAATCATCTTAGAATGACTTAATTGAGCTACACAATCACATGTTGAAACTTTAGGATGATTGGGCGTGCAAACTTATTCAGCCCCTTTACTTTCAGTGCAGCAAACTCTCTCCAGAAGTTCAGTGAGGATCTCTGAATGATCCAATGTTGTGTGGCAAAGAAGGGGGTCGAGTGATAAATGGCAGATATGTGAGAGCAGAACTAATAAACGGGCTCTGCCCGGTCACTAAAATGGCCACCCCTGTCAGAACTACAGATGGCCGACCACCAAAACTACAAGTCCCAGAAGCAAGGGGAACCCTCAGAAGGTGGAGCAAACCCACAGATTAGGGGTCAAGAAAAACCAGGAAGAGAGGAGGAGAGTGCTGGAAGGATCTATGAACAATAGAGAAAGAGACAATAGAGATTGGCTGGATTTACCGTGTATGAGCTGGACTGTTTTGGACTTACCTGTTGGCGTTTGGACCTGGACCTACCGAGAACCCGATTCGTGTACCGAACCCTGCTATCCTTGACCTCGCCTACGGCCTGGGTGGACCAGGACGGAGAAACAAACACACAGGTACTGTCCTGTTCGAAAGGACTCTCATTCTTGGGTGATTTCGTGACAGTTTACCACTTAGTTTGTGACAAATGCTCCTAACCTTGAAGAGGTTTGCCACAGTTGACCTAAATGACTAATGATGATAAATACAATCCACCTGTGTGTAATCAAGTCTCCGTATAAATGCACCTGCACTGTGATAGTCTCAGACGTCCGTTAAAAGCGCAGAGAGCATCATGAAGGACAAGGAACACACCAGGCAGGTCCGAGATACTGTTGTGAAGAAGTTTAAAGCCGGATTTGGATACAAAAAGATTTCCCAAGCTTTAAATATCCCAAGGAGCCCTGTGCAAGCGATAATATTGAAATGGAAGGAGTATCAGACCACTGCAAATCTACCAAGACCTGGCCGTCCCTCTAAACTTTCAGCTCATACAAGGAGAAGACTGATCAGAGATGCAGCCAAGAGGCCCATGATCACTCTGGATGAACTGCAGAGATATACAGCTGAGGTGGGAGACTCTGTCTATAGGACAACAATTAGTCGTATATTGCACAAATCTGGCCTTTATGGAAGAGTGGCAAGAAGACATTTCTTAAAGATATCCATAAAAAGTGTTGTTTAAAGTTTGCCACAAGCCACCTGGGAGACACACCAAACATGTGGAAGAAGGTGCCTGGTCAGATGAAACCAAAATTGAACTTTTTGGCAACAATGCAAAACGTTATGTTTGGCGTAAAAGCAACACAGCTCATCACCCTGAACACACCATCCCCACTGTGGGCCTGCTTTTCTTCAGCAGGGACAGGGAAGATGGTTAAAATTGATGGGAAGATGGATGGAGCCAAATACAGGACCATTCTGGAAGAAAACCTGATGGAGTCTGCAAAAGACCTGAGACTGGGACGGAGATTTGCCTTCCAACAAGACAATGATCCAAAACATAAAGCAAATTCTATAATGGAATGGTTCAAAAATAAACATATCCAGGTGTTAGAATGGCCAAGTCAAAGTCCAGACCTGAATCCAATCGAGAATCTGTGGAAAGAACTGAAAACTGCTGTTCACAAATGCTCTCCATCCAACCTCACTGAGCTCGAGCTGTTTTTCTCTCGATGTGCAAAACTGATAGAGACATACCCCAAGCGACTTACAGCTGTAATCGCAGCAAAAGGTGGAGCTACAAAGTATTAAATTAAGGGGGCTGAATAATTTTGCACGCCCAATTTTTCAGTTTTTGATTTGTTAAAAAAGTTTGAAATATCCAATAAATGTCGTTCCACTTCATGATTGTGTCCCACTTGTTGTTGATTCTTCACAAAAAAATACAGTTTTATATCTTTATGTTTGAAGCCTGAAATGTGGCAAAAGGTCGCAAAGTTCAAGGGGGCCGAATACTTTCGCAAGGCACTGTATTTGTGTATACATAGTGTAAATAACGCCCGGTCAATGTTTAGCTTTTTGACATGTCCACAAGACATTGAGACCTCATGATCTTGGAAATTTCTCTACTAAAGAGGTTTATGTTTTATGCATCTTCTCATGAGTATGTCATTTATACTGTATTTGCTTGTATGTATAGTATCCAATACTAGCGTAAGTATGATCTTACCATCCTTTCATATCATTATAATGTGGTATAGCTAATATGTGACATGCTGTATCATAATCAGTCAGAAATCACACTCATTTTCAGATTATAATCATTTTGTAATTTTAGTTATCTACAAGTAATGGGCTGTTTTGGAATTTCAACTGATTTCACTTAATTAAACACGTTTCCTAACCTATCCAGATTATAGCTGTCACATAGAGAATTAACTTAATAAACTGTTGATGTTTCTGAAAATCAATGTGTAGTAAAACACACTGGTCAGAATGTGTCTTGGGGTTGACATGACTGACGATGATGAAGGTAGTCACATATGTGTATCTTATTACTGTATCTTATAAGTATTGTATCTCATATATTACTGTATCTTATAAGTATTGTATCTCATATTACTGTAACTTATCATAAGTACTGTATATCATATATTACGGTATCTAATAATGGGACACAATCACAACTCACCTCGGCTGCAGCTCTTCCTGGAGAGCTACCCTCCTGGAGGTTCTCTCTCCAACCCTGTTCCTGGAGAGCTACACTCCTGGAGGTTCTCTCTCCAACTCTGTTCTTGAAGAGCTACCCTCCTGGAGGTTCTCTATCCAACCCTGTTCCTGGAGAGCTACCCTCCTGGAGGTTCTCTCTCCAACCCTGTTCCTGGAGAGCTACCCTCCTGGAGGTTCTCTCTCCAACCCTGTTCCTGGAGAGCTACACTCCTGGAGGTTCTCTCTCCAACCCTGTTCCTGGAGAGCTACACTCCTGGAGGTTCTCTCTCCAACCCTGTTCCTGGAGAGCTACACTCCTGGAGGTTCTCTCTCCAACTCTGTTCTTGAAGAGCTACCCTCCTGTGGGTTCTCTCTCCAACCCCAGTTGTAACTGATACAGCTTCCAGGGATGGGCAACTTTGATGGGGGCCACAAAAATCTGAATTCATTATGAGGGGTTGCAGTGGCTAGTGGGTCTGTGTACCCACATTCATACTCACACATGCAGTCAGTGCTGGCCCTAAGCAACATTTTGCTCTGGGGATTAGAGAACATTTTGCAGAGGAAAAGGAAAATAACCTCACACTCAACGTCAACAAAATAAAGGAGATGATCGTGGAATTCAGGAAACAGCAGAGGGAGCACCCCCCTATCCACATTGACGGGACATATAATGTTTACATACCCTACATTACACATCTCATAAGTATATACTGTACTCTATACCACCTACTGCATCTTGCCATCTTTATGTAATACATGTATCACTAGCCACTTTAAACAATGCCACTTAATATAATGTTTACAGACCCTACATTACTCATCTCATATGTATATACTGTACTCGATACCATCTACTGCATCTTGCCTATGCCGTTCTGTACCGTCACTCATTCATATATCTTTATGTACATATTCTTTATCCCTTTACACTTGTGTTTATAAGGTAGCTGTTGTGAAATTGTTAGGTTAGAATACTCGTTGGTTATTACTGCATAGTCGGAACTAGCAGCACAAGCATTTCGCTACACTCGCATTAACATCTGCTATCCATGTGGATGTGACAAATAAAATGTGATTTGATTTGAGATTTAAAGCAAGTTTGCTGCAATTCATCACATTTTGCAATATGGCGGAGAGAAGATTTGCAATTTTACTAATTTACTGCAATTCTACTCATTTTGTCATAGGGTGGAGAGAAATGTATGCATGTCAATATGATTTCTAAGTGACAGTGACTTACAAAATCAATGCCCCCCCCCCTGTCAGAAATTTGACGATGTTTACTACAAGTTTACGTAGCTGGTCGGATTTATTTACCAATCAACAAAAATTGAGTGATTGAGTGATTTTCAATGACTGACATAACAAATGTCTGACAAGACTGAGATAAATCCAGAAAGAATATCAATCCAGAAAAGAAAAGCTTATCAAAACATACAGGCTACATGATGCATGTGACTACGATTTGAAAAAGTACTGTTCTTGCCTTATAGACTACACACGCTGGGCATGATTCACACGTGATACTATTCTCACCCATCAGACTATACTTCATTTAACATTGTCTTTACATACAGTATGCTAAATAATATATGTATGAAATTGGTTTGGATGTAGAATAGGCCATTATCATACCTCTGGTATTGTAGTTTACAAGGTAACTGTACATAAACCTAAACTGCAGTGATAAATAGCCATACTCACAGACCGATCACTTATGGCAGTGTGGTCTACATTGACACACTCCAGGAGGGTGATGCAGGAGTAGCTGACATCAATCACATTGTGTGTATGTGTAGTGTTTTTGTGTTGACAAAGTTCAGCAAGCCACGTAGACGTCTGTGGAAGAAAACCTACACAAGTAAAGTTAGACATCTAACACACAAAAACAATATTCTACATGTTTGAATACATTTGTCATTAAACTGTATCTACTGTCTGTATTTTTTATCTATTTAACATTGCAAGTCAGTTAAGAACAAATTATTTTTTACAATGACAGCCTACCAGGGAGCAGTGGGTTAACTGCCTTGTTCAGGGGCAGAACAACAGATTTTCACCTTGTCAGTTTGGGGATTTAATCCAGCAACCTTTAGGTTACTAGCCCAACACTCTAACCACTACGCTTCCTGCCTCCCCTGAAGTGTGAAAGACAGTCACATTTCTGATTCTACAGTAGTCTGATAGTGAAGCCTGTGAGTCATATTGAATCCCCAGTTTGAAAGTTGTACATCATATGTAGTTGTAGTCACGAGAGTCTTGTGAGATACAATAAACAGATATCTTACCTTATTGGAAACCACTGATTGCCACTGCTCACATATAGGATTCTCCTTCTCCTTTACACAGTATTTGTACGCATTTCCAGTTCAGAGGCTTGTACAACTAACATTATTGGTTTCTTCTCCACCCCAACAGCCTACAGATATATATTTTGCAATCTCTCTTTCCTGAGAATTGTAACATTTTCAAGAGAATGGCAAATAGCTGAGAGATAAGCAAACACTCAAGACATCGAAAAAACTAATCCAACTACACTACTGCAAATATGTGTCAGGAATTGGGGAGAGGAAGACATGTAATGTCAGCTTCACCCAGAAAAAATACAAGGTCAAAACACAATCTTCTTACCTTGAATTAACAGGATTGTCAATAATAAACCAAACAGATAAGGAATAAACATGGTAGCCTCTAATTACAAACTACTGTGTGCTGCGTGTTGAGTTCCAGCTGCGTGTTGAGTTCCAGTCTGTCGGTGCAAAGCAAACCAAGGCGGGAAGGACACTCTTTCTCTTGTTGAGCGGAAGTTACATCATAAGGAGGAGCAACAACAAACACATCTGGTTTTTGGATAAATATTTTAACGTTTTGTGACAATTAAACTAGATTTTTTTGTATACAACTTAAGGCATTGATATTAAAACGTGTAAAGCCTCCAGTAGGATGACAACTTGACCTGATTCCTACTGGTGGGGCAGTCGGATAATAGTGCTTTATTGCATTGTAGGATGTGCACTGCGATGTGTCTGACGTGCAGAACTCATTACCAGGTCCATGTTACCTGTCTCCTGCCCACATCACCTGTCTAGAAGGTCACAAGGTCAAAAACTCAGGGTCCTGCACACAACACTTCTGACCACTAGACGGGGCTGTTGTTGTATTGTAGGAATGAAGCACATGGTTTTGTTGAACTGTAGGGAAAAGGGGATACCTAGTCAGTTGTACAACTGATGCCTTCAACTGAAATGTGTCTTCCACATTTAACCCAACCACTCTGAATCAGAGAGGTCCGGAGGGCTGCCTTAATCGACATCCACATCTTCCGCACCCGGAGAACAGTGGGTTAGCTGCCTTGCTCAGCGGAATAACGACAGATTTTTACCTTGTCAGCTCGGGGATTTGATCCAGCAACCTTTCGGTTACTGGCCCAACGCTCCATTAGGTTACCTGCTGCCCCATTAACTCATGGTAGATAACTTTACCTCATGGTAGATAACTGTTCGAATGATTCCGCGGGTAAAGTGATCACTAGTGGTTAGTGTTTTTAACATGTTAATAAAGATGATGAACACTCTAGGTTGACTGTGACATCTGACCCTCAGTGAGTGGAGGGTGTGAAGAGATTATCATTATTACAATCACGTGGTACATTTCAGAGTGGGATGAAATAGGAAAACATCAGGAACTCATCATCCATACCATACTGTACCATACATACCGCGCCATACCATCATTGGCTCCTGTATGTTACTGGTGAACACATCAGACATCCCACAAAGACAGACATACAGTCTGTGTGTGTGTGTGTGTGTGTGTGTGTGTGTGTGTGTGTGTGTGTGTGTGTGTGTGTGTGTGTGTGTGTGTGTGTGTGTGTGTGTGTGTGTGTGTGTGTGTGTGTGTCTGCATAAACTTGAAAAACTGAAAACGAGTGACAGAAGACTAAATAAATCAGTTGGATCTTTCCCTCTCCACCAGTGTCTTATTTGAAGAAAACACGACCACAAGCTGGAAAGGAATGTTTTAATGATACAAGGAAAGCAACTCATCATAATATTAATAAGCATTGTACCAGTCACTGAAAAGTCACTGGTTTGAATCCCCGAGCCGACTAGGTCTGTCAAGGTACCTTTGAGCAAGGCACTAAACTTGAATTGCTCCTGTAAGACACTCTGCATAAGAGCATCTGCTAAATTACTCAAATGTTCATGTATTAAATAAAACAAGTTGTGACCATACACAAAACTCTGCAGAATAGCCTTCCTAAATAGTAGATATGACAATAATGTGGAGGTTTGTTCATACAAATAATACAAGAGTATGAGGGACAATTGTATCCATCAGACCTGAGTCGTTCATGAAACAATAGTCTTAACTCACTCACTTGTATGGCAATGTATGAGCAGATCATATCAATCCAACAGTCAAAATACATAGTACTATACACTGAGTGTACAAACATTAGGAACACCTTCCTAATATTGAGTTACATCCGCTTTCGCCCTCAGAACAGCCTGAATTGGTCAAGGGATGGACACTACAAGGTGTCGAAAGCGTACCACAGGGATGCTGGCCCATGTCGAAACCAAAGCTTTCCAGAGTTGTGTCAAGTTGGCTGGATGTCCTTTGGGTGGTGGACCATTCTTGATACACATGGGAAACTGTTGAGAGTGAAAAGTCCAGCAGCGTTGCAGTTCTTGACACACTCAAACCAGTGAGCCTGGCACATACTACCCATTCAAAGGCAGTTAAACCTTTTTGTCATCCCATTCACCCTCTGAATGGCCCACATACACAATACATGTCTCAAGGCTTAGAAAAAAACGTATTTAACCTGTCTCCTCCCCTTCATCTACACTGATTGAAGTGGATTTAACAAGTGACATCAATTAGAGATCATAGCTTTCGCCTGGATTCACCTGGTCAGTCTGTCATGTTCTTAATGTTTTGTACACTGAGTGTAAATTGGTCATGAAAAAGTAATAAATAAAACTAAATACATGTGTAAGGTAACTAACCATAAAAGCATCAGGTGAAAACCATTCATAACAGTATGGGACCAACCCACATACATGACATGAAATACATTACAAATAAGTCAAATTAACATAATCAAAAGAGGAAGAAAATGAACCTTTTCTGACACGAAGGTTATAAGGTGTCAGTGTACTGTATGTGGGTATGTCATTCGTCTAAGTCATTTGACCTGACAGAGACACTGACTGAAATAAACATTCTAATGAAACGGTGAACATAAATGTCAACATAGCTCCATAATTCCTGTCTAAAGTTGTGGTATTTTTCACAATGTCACTAGTAGGTGGGGATGTGGGGTACAGTTCCTTCCGCAAGAACTGCAGGTAACACTTAAAATGAATACCCTCTTCATAATGTGTTATAAGTGTATTTATAACACCTTATAATCTATGCATTATACATCATAATGCATGACATAGGCACCAATGGCTAATACATGTCTATATTCCTACAACATTTTAAGCAGGCAGCATAATGCCTTGTGATTATGAAGCTAAGTGGTATGACCTCATGAAATGCTCTTCAGGAAATTGCGTCAGATGGCTATACAGTAACGACTTCACGTAGGAGTTCCGCACTCCTGTTAAAGGGATAGTTCACCCAAATTACAAAATATAATTTGCTTTCTTTAAGGTGTAAGCAGTCTATGGACAAGCTCAGACAGTAATCCATGCTTTGGTTTCGGATGGGTGGAATTATAACGTGAGCATCTAACAACCCAAAGGTTGCGTGTTCGAATATCATCACGGGATATTTTAGCATTTTCGCTAATTAGCAACTTTGCAATTACTTACAACTTTTTAGCTTAATGAGCACATAATGTATAATATAACGATCCTAATGTGGCATTTGGCATAGTAATACTTTGCTTCATAAGGCATTACACATCTCGGTGATAATGCTTTATGCAGTTCCAGATGTTCATGAACAGTTATTAGCACCTATGTTGTGCATCCTGATGCATTATGCATAGAAGGTGTTATTAATGCTCCTATAATGCATTATAAAGAGAACATCCATATGAAGTGTTTCCTGTTTGAACTGATCAATCATGATTTCCTATGAATACAGTGATTTAAATAAGTCTGATGTAATATCATCTAGAGTCTAAAATGGAACATCAATGTTCTTTACTGAAAGTAGGATTACATGTGTGTGTTAAATGGGATGTTCAAAAGTAATGTTAAAAGTTATTTTAACTGACATGCTAACTCTCAATTCAGAAATAATGAATAATTGCTTTGGTAAAATAGAGCTTCTTAGACTGGGCCCTGTGATAATGAGGCCTACTCTAAATAACGTCTAGTCACTGTTTAGCTATTCGACTTTTCCATAAGACATTGAGACCTCATGACCTTGGATATGTACTAGAGAGGTTAACGTTTTAAGCATCTTTTCACGTGTATGTTATATATATATATATATATAATATTGCTTGTATGTATAGTATACAGTACTAGTGTATGATCTTATCATACTTTCATATAATTTGATATATAATGTTGTATAGCTAATATGTGACTTGTTGTATCATAATCAGTCATATGCCGCACACTCATTTTCAGATAATAGTAATTAAACATGTAGATAACTCATCTAAATTATTATTATCTAAAAGTCTTGGTCCGTTTTGGAATTTCAACTGATATCACTAAAACACATTTCCTAACTTATCCAGGTCACAGCTGTCGCATAGACAATTAACTTAATAAACTGTTTAGATTATAGAAAATCAGTAAAACACACTGGTCAGAATGTGCCTTGGGGTTGAAATGACTGATTATGATGAAGCAAGTCACATATGTGTATCTTGTAATATGTATATTATATACAGTATTACTGTGTCTTATAATATTTTATTAGGTTCTCTTTTGTTATACAAACGTCCACCGTTTGTTACAGTTCTCCTCTTCTTGACTCCATGTCATTAGGTCCTTTGTCCTTGGGAAAAACACAAGAGTTACAAATATGTTGGAGCAAAAAGAAAACGAGCCCTGTCATTTTAGATACGAAGACAAACAGTTCACCAGTTGTCAGAGGACATTAACAGTACTTACTATTAACTCATGAGGTTTGGTGACTTGGTCCTTGTCCAAGGCCTGTTTGTCCAATAGAGCAGTGGTTTCCTCTGCAGCTCTGTCAGACATGGGAGGTCCTCCATTCATCTGAGGAGGTCCTGGACTCTGTGCACCAGGAGTCGCTTCCTTAGTCTCATCGTTAACCCTGTTGGAGTAATAAGACATCAACATTCACATCCATGATCCACCATAATACTGTTCCCTATAGAGACAGAGGCTGACATGAACCGTGGGAAAATGGGGTGAGTGGCATTATACCCAATGAGTTGTGGATGTATCAATATGTAATCAAGCTTACCTGACATCATGGTGTCCATTCACTAGAGGGGGTTCAGCATGTGTCTTCTGACAGGAGTCAGGATCTGTTCCCCCACTGTCTGCTGACTTCCTGTCCTGCCCTTCTAGCACGCCTTCCTCTCCTGGGCTTCTAAGGGTGATTATTACATGGATAAGAATTAAGGATATATTGGAGAGGGGTACACATGGTCTACATGTTCATGGCCTAAATGAAAGAGGAGTGACTCACCTGCAGAGGAGGGGTGAAGTCTCACCAGCACCCTGACCTGGAGCCCCATTGGTCAGGTGTGATTCCCTGTGGAGTAAGATACAGACTGGATCAGGAAACATGACCTCAACCAGTTATTTAACCTCCTCTACCATCCCATGCAACTCTACACACAGATAAATACACATTCTCACCTTCTATATGGCACGTGTCCATTGCTCTGAGGTTGACCAAGAAGCTGTGTGTAATCAGTCTGGCTGTTAACCCTGTGGGAGCAATAACAGGGATATCATCAGGGTTAAAACTCTTGATCCACCAGAAACAACACTGTCCTCCATAGAGGTAGAGACTAACATGATCCATGAGATCAATTCTGAAGGGAGAAATGAGATTGTCATTCAACAGATAATGAAGATCTACCAAAGGAGTCCTCATGTGGAGAATTTACCTGACAACCTTGGGTACATTCAGTGGATGGGAATCAGCATGTGTCTTCTGACAGGTTTCAGTGTCTGCTCGGTCATTGTCTGACAGCTTTCCATCCTCCATTCCTCGAACAGCTTCCTCTCCTTGGCCACTAAAGTTGAGATTATTACATTGATAAGGATTTAAGTATCTCTATTGGGAAGGATACAAATGTTCTCCATATCCATAGCCTACATTAGTAGAGGACTGGCAGGTGATTAGTCATGTGGTACAGTTTACCTGGCATCTCCATTCAGCAGAGGGTTGTCAGCTCCTGTCTCTTCATTGTCCATGGGCTGCCTGCTCTCCTCTCCTGGCTCACCTCCTTGGTCACTAAAAGTGAGATTATGATGAGCATGACTGAAAGGAAAAGCAAGGCAAACTGATCCAGGACAGAGTAGACTATAGAGATGTAATAGAGGTATTCTAACTAACGTGAGAACAACCACAGCTTCAACAGTCTCACCGTCATCAGGCTTTCTGAAGTCTCTATGATAAAACATTGTCATGACGTTGGCCTGGGTGGTAGGTTTATGACAGTCATAAATACCTCTTCCCCCCTTTTTCCTCTCTCTACCCTACTGATGTTACATTTGAAAAATCATTTGGTTAACATAGAGATTCTGGGAACATCAGAAGGTGGGGGGATATTAACTATATTCTGATAATCCGACCAATTGAACATATGCGGTGGTGCTTAATGAATATGATGTCAGTCCGGTTGTCATCTGATACATTCTCATCAATGATAAGATGACATAAACTCTACAGTGGAAAGTCTACACATCAGAGTTATTGGATTCCCATGGAATTGTTGTTCAATTTAAATGTTTGAATATGAAATTATTCGTGATGGGATGAAATGTGATTTTAGCTTCTAAAATGTGAGATTTGGGTTTTCATAAGATTAGGGCTCTGCTCAATCAGTGGCCTGCCCTGTGAAGGGACATGGGCTATAAAACTTTTCAAACACGCCCTTTTATCCCTTCCTATATAAAGCCTTGACGACAATGTAACCTCCTGTTCCAAGGAAGTGAGGACGACGGTCCGATGTCAGAATGGTTCAGATAATAACTACAGAACGAAACCAACATCAGTGTGAGCTTTGGTTGCGAATGGTATGAACTTTGAACTCTTATTCACTACAGAAGTGATACCTCCGAGCCGTTAAGTTAGCAACAGCAGATGCAAACGAGGGTTAGGTAGGAACAGACAGAGTATCCCGTCTATCACACAACGACGTTACTACAATGTATCCAATTGACCACCAGAGACATTCTTCAAAGGACAAAGGACTCGGTTGGGCGACACGGCCTTCCATCTACCACCAACCTACCAAAGAACAGCTCAGAGTAAATATTTATTGCATTTTCCTTTTCCAAATGGGCGGTAATTTAGAATGCATAAGATACTGTATTTACGATAGCACAGCTTCTTCCTTTGTCCCTCAGTCTTCCCGCTCTTCCACTCAAACCCAGCCCCTTTTCTTTTGTGTAACAAGCTGTCATATCTGTTCTGCCCACTAGGGACGTTTTCCTTCATGACGTAATTTGTAATCAAGTTATGATTTAATTCTGTGTATGTGTAATTCTGTGTGATTAGTTAGGTATTTAGTAAATAAATAATTAAACCCAATTTTGTATTGCTGATTCAACGTGTTAGCCAGGGTTCGTGCAGATAACCAAGAATTTACAACTTTCAGATGAGACTGAATTAAGATGACGATTAATACTGACTGCTATTGATGTAAAATATTACTTGGTCTTTAAGAGTTTATTCGGAAGATAACAGCTCTATAAATATTCTTCGATACATTAGACCACAGTCAAAAATACACCAGTTGTCCTTCTGGCTTGAATATGTTATGTCTTGCCTGGGCAGGGCTCTAAAGGCAGGGTCTTTGCTGAATGTTGTTGCTTGCCAATAGACATTACTGGTATTTGAAATGCCATGCAGATTTATTGAGTAATTCTTCCTTCGCCTTCTATAGCAGGGCTTTCCAACTTTGTTCCTGGAGAGCTACCCTCCTGGAGGTTCTCTCTCCAATCCCAGTTGTAACTAACCTGATGCAGCTTCCAGGGATGGGAAACTTTGATGGGGGCCACAAAAATCCGAACTCATTATGAGGGATTGCAGTGGCTAGTGGGTCTGTGTACCCACATTCATACCCACACATGCAGTCAGTGCCGGCCCTAAGCAGTCATTTCAGGCTATTCTATTCATTTTGCCATTCGTGGAGTCAAAAAACAGCAGTTTTACAGCTAATTTACTGCAATTCTACACATTTTGCCATAGGATGGAGAGAAATGTATGCATGTCAATATGATTTCTAAGTGAGAGTGACTTACAAAGTCAATGAGTCCCCGCCAGTCATCAATTTGACAATGATTTCTACAGGTTTAGGTAGCTGGTTAAATACATTTATCAATCTAAAAAATTGTTAGCTGATATGAGCTAATTGAGCGACTGTCAGTGACTGACATAACAAGAGAAAAATTGCTGATGAACAACCAAATTTTGAAATTGTACCTTGTGTATTCTACTATTCTAGCTGTCAACAGTAAAACGGGGGTCCGCAAGCCACCTGTTTCCCGTCGCTTATTAGAATCAGGTGTGCTACAGTAGATTAGGGTTGGAGTGAAAACCTACAGGACAGTAGTTCTCCAGAAACAGGATTGGAGAGCCCTGTTCTATAGAGACAGAAACTAATATAACCCATAGCAACAGCTGAAGACAAGAGAGACATTCAGTGGTTGATTACAGATAAATAAAGTGAGGTAGTTTACCTGGCATCACGTTGCTCATTCTGCATCAGAGGAATGGAATTTGGTTCTGGAATGCCCTGACCCGCTTCCATGTCTCTGTGGCATTGGTTGCTAAAGATGAGATTATTACATTAATAAGAAATTAAGGATAATGTTTGATAAACAACAGTAAGTTGACAAAATGGCCGACAAGACTGTAGTTTGTTAGTGGCCTGGAAGTCCCAGGCTGTTCTCATCCTGTTTGTGACCTGCTAGGACCCCATTGGTCTGACTTTAAACCCTAGTAGTAAGACAGAGAGAACTAGTCTTATAACTAACATAAACCCTCTGCAACAATTCTAATTGACTTAAAGACAAAAAGAGTTATAAAGCTGTTATAGAAACAGTTATATAGGATACTCACCACTGTTTGTCTCTCCAATGTTTGTACATACAACAAAACACTAAGGGCAAACCAGCAATGACCAGCGCGAGAGCTACTGAAAAACAAAATGTAGTCATCAGATGTTGACATATTCACACAAAAGAAAAGGTTTTAAAACAGCCTTCTAACAGTAGTTGATCTTGGTAACATAATTTTGAGGTCAGATTTACTTGTCATTTTCTCATACAGAGGAAGCTGTGGTGATAGATTTGCGTAAAAACTCACCAAAGATTATCCAGATCAAGCTAGTGTCACCGCGGTGTGTATCAGGATGGTCTCCATCTATAATGGTGGAATTAGAGAGAATAAAGTCATTTCCATAATCAATCCAAATACTGAACAACACAGAATAATGTGTTATGTCCTCTTTCCCTTCATTTCATTTCCAGGCTTCCAGAAAATAAAAACATCAAAAGCAAATTCTCAAGGGATTGACATTGGTACTCACCTGGGATGATGGTTGAATTCAAAGGTGCAGTTGTCACAACCTCATTCTTCATCTCTACAAACGCCAGAAAGAGGTTAAAAGGTGTACAGTATTCAAAATGAATGAATATGATTTAGTGCTTTTCTCTATGTGCCCTTGAAAGATACTTGAAATTGATGGAAAAGAGGAATGTCAACTATCTACCTGTGACAATGTAATGGGAACATCTCTCCTTAACTGGGGGATCTTTACCATTAGACTCAGTTCCAGTCTTCTGCTAAGAGGGAATGGGGAGGGATATTGTTTCATCAGTTGCATCCTAATAATACAGGATTAAACCCATAAATAAAAAAAACAAATGTGTAAGTTGTTATAATCAACCTCTAAATAATGTGAAATTACAGAGCTCACCTGTGTAGAATCAATGTAAATTATGTTCATTGTCAGATGTTGGCATTTATAGAGGGTGATTGAACTGTTGTTCATCGTTACCACCTCATTCTTATCAAATTCCATTGGCTTGTCCCCTCCACTGTTGGCAATGGCAGTCTGTGGGAAAGACAGACAAAAAACTATTTCAAGTTGGAAAAAGACAAGTCAAATGATCAATACGGAATGTACAGTGCATTCGGAAGGTATTCAGACCCCTTCACTTTTTCACATTTTGTTACATTACAGTCTTATTCTGAAATTGATTCAATTGTTTTTCCCCTCATCAATCTACACACAATGAAAAAGTCAAGGGGTCTGAATACTTTCTGAAAGCCCTGAATGTAGTGGTATTTTTTGAAGTAAAGTAATTCTGTGTGCGGATTGCATCCACTGCTCTCCTGCAGTAGTTACTTCCTGTATAGATGAACTAAAACACAGATTAACTTACCCCTGTAATGTTGTACACCGCAATGTCAGATACACCTGACATGTTGTATAGATACATGTATCTACCATCACTGGTCTTCAATTTTCCACAATCAATTTCCACCGAAGTACATGCTAAGGATGTCAAGGATGTTTTATTTAGGACAACGTCATGTACATTATTACGAAAACCACTTACAAATTCCTTTAGACAGAAACTAAATTGAATCTAGATAGAGACTAGGTTTGAGATCTCGATCCAATAAATAAGAACAATAGAAAAAGGTTGTGTAAGAAGAGGACTAGCGCTCAAACAGGTCTGACTTCTCTGAGGGCCCTGACGCAGTTTATTTAGCAGAAGTATCAGTCTTCAGGGAGAAATAGGGAAACTTTGAAATGAATTCTACAATAATTTGTTATTTTACCTTGATTCTCGACAGCGTAGGTTGGATAGACTTTCAAGACAGCAACCAAAAAACCCACTTCAAACAAAAACATGTTCAGTTCTGAGATGACACATCTACCTCCACGCTTAGTGAAATTGAAAAGAAAGTAGAGGCATTTCCTGGTTGTTTATATAAGCAGAGGAGGAGCTATGGTACGTACACTATGACGCACAGAATAAACATTGTGTATTTTTTGGGGCCTTTTATTCTTCAAAGTTGTAATTTATAAAGACGGGGAGCTAGATGGACACTGTTTAACAGCAAGGAACTTGTATTCTGTTCAGTTGGCAATGGAAACTTAGAAAAGGTTTGAAATGACTTGGTTAGAAGTTGTGTCATATCATTCAAATGTTGATGGTTCACTTTACACATCCACAAGCAACAACAGCCTAATGAACTGCTTGAGCTCCAACCAGTGTGGTATTAGAACGACCTCCAACCCCTGTGTCTTATGTACTGCAATATAATACTGTCTAAAACCAGAAGACATCCTTGCCATGTGACTGGGATGTATAGACAAGATATCTATATCAAATGTTACCTGAAGGTTCATGACAATAGAACACTTAGGCATTTCAGAGAATATATTAATGTTGAGTTACAGACATCACACAAATCATACACATTTTACCTGAAAGATCAGGTAATTTTACCTGAAAGGCCGCCTCATGGGACTCTCGGTCGCGGATTGAACCCTTCGTGCCTTAGACCGCTGCACCACTCGGGAGGCACTCATGTAATATTCTTTAACAAAATATCTTATACTTAACATCTTATCACGTTTTGTAAGTTTGCATCTCCTCTGCTTGACTCCATGTCATTAGTTCCTTTTGGAAAAAAATGCTGAGCATGAAAACAACCAAACCCATAATTCAGTTAGCAAGTTACCAGTTCACCAGCAAATAGTGGAAAACTGAATGAACACTCACAGTACTACCTATTAACTAAAGACGTTTGGTGACTTGGTCCTTGTCCAAGGCCTGCTTACCCACCAGAGCAGTGGTCTATTCTGACCCAAGGTGATGAATGCTTCTAGCTAGAGGACACAGGCTGGATCAGTAAACATGACCTCAAACATGGTATGCCTATTATTTTCCATAAGTCTCTCCTACAATCTTTCCAATTTCACTGTAAAGAGCACACAGTTAGCAATAGATGGAGAAACAGACACAATCTCACCTGTCAGACAGGTCATTACAGGTCATCAGTTTGGCCATTAGTGCTGTGGGAGCAATGACAGACATCATCAGGTTTCAGATTCACAACACCCTCCACCACACCTGCACTGTCACAAACAGCTGTGGTTCCCAACCACAGCTGGGGTGGCAGCGTAGCCTAGTGGTTAGCGCATTGGACTAGTAACCGTAAAGGTTGCAAGTTCAACTCCCCGAGCTGTACAAATCTGTCGTTCTGCCCCTGAACAAGGCAGTTAACCCACTGTTCCTAGGCCGGCATTGAAAATATTGAACTGACTTGCCTAGTTAAATAAAGGTTAAAAAATGTAATTTAATTAAAAACCATGGGTACTAGGAACACTGGGGGTACCTGGCCTATCCACAGGGTGTACTGTACTTGAGAATAGCAAGATCTAAATTCAGTTGGTGGGACAGTAACTGAAAAGGTTGGGAACCACTGACCTACAGTATAGAGACAGAGGCTAATCCGACCTAAGAGATCAGTTATGAAGGTAGTTAGATTATCATCCAATAAATAAAGAGGATCTGTCAAGGGCTTCATCATCTGGTCAAGTTGACCTGGCATCATGGTGCCATTCACCAGAGGAGGTTCAGCAAGTCCTTTCTGCCAGGATTCAGTCTCTGTTCCCCCATGGACCATTAGCTTCTTCTTCCTCTCTTTTAGCATGCCTTTCCCTCCTTGGCCGCTTACACTGAGATTATTACATGGATAAGAATGAAAGGATCTTGTTTGTGTGGGGTACAAATGTTCTCCATGTTCATATCTTGCAGACGACTGACTCGCCTGTTGAAGAAGGGTGGAGTTTCTATATCAATAGCAATATAACCTGAAGCCTCATTGTTCTGTCTTGGATACATAGGGAGTAAGATACAGGCTGGATCAGGAAACAGGGTTTCAAACATGGTTAATTTATTTTCCCTGGATGACCTCTCGCTCTTCGGTCACTAACATGGATTACAGGCATTTCATCTGGGAGGAGCAATTAGAACAACCCCCAGCCTCTATCACTTATGTACTGTAATGTAATATGTCTTAGGGGACATCCTTGCCATGTGACTGGGATGTATAGACAAGACATCTATATCAAATGTTACCTGAAGGTTCATGACAATAGAACACTTAGGCAGTTCAGAGAATATATTAATGTTGAGTTACAGACATCACACAAATCATACACCTGTGTTAAATTCAATTGATTGGACATGATTTAGAAATGGCACACACTTGTCTATTTACGGTCTCACAGTTGAAAGTGCATATCAGAGCAGAGAACAAGCCTTGAGTTCGAAGGAATTTTCCGTAGAGCTCTGAGACAGGATTGTGTCACGGCACAGATCTGGGGAAGGGTACCAAAACATTTCTGCAGCGTTGAAGGTCCCCAAGAACACAGTGGCGTCCATCAATCTTAGATGGAAGAAGTTTGGAACGTTTTGCGTTTTGGTCCGCCTCTCTTTCCCCAGAAGAAAACCGTTACAATACTGATAAAAAGGAAGTGGGAGTACAGGAGAGACATTTCACAACAACTAATATTCTGCTGGTACTGTGTGCGCCCCACAATGAATGAGTCACCGCCATTTTGGAGAATTCTGCAAACATGTGGCGCAGTTTTTATTTTGCAATGCTATCACTTTCCATAGATAATATGTAAC